>NW_010156172.1:0-117457 GCF_000695765.1 Mesitornis unicolor
ATCTTCGTTCGCGAAGCCTAGCCATGATGAAGTTTACTTATTGCAACTACAGTATAGATCAAGCTGGTGTATCTATATCCTACTATATAAATATCTGCATGGGCGGGAATTTGAAATGAGAGTTTAATGAAAGATTTTATTTTCTTCTCCTTTATCAAACAGCACATTTCTAGTCCACTACTGAGCACATTTCATTCTCGGAGAGCAGAGATACCCTGAAGAAACTGAGATAGATTATTTGAGAAACTATATTGTCATTTACTTTTCGTCTTATTTTTTGTATTTAGCTCTGCATTACCAATTCTCTTACTGAGAAGGCTTTGTTGATTGAGCAAGCTAATACACTGAGCTGATGTTTCAATGGCCTTTGCAAGTCAGGTTCTGCAAGCAATTAAGAAAGCAGAGAGGGGGAAAGTCAGCTCTTGTAGAGTATACTTTTGAAGTTACATTGGAGCACCTTCCCCTTCTCTGTAGGACCTCAGTCACCTGATCATAAATGCATGCGTACATACACACATATATACTTAAGATACAGATTTGGTTATGTGTAAGTATATACGTGTATGTCAGGAAACACTGGGATGTAGTAAGTAGTTCTTTGGACACAGATCCCTGGATGTGATCTAAGTGGCCACCCTAAACTCTAACTGTAATATGGATAGAGCTCATGGCAAAATTACCTATTCTCAGTCACTCAGTCCTTCGGTGGTTTCCCTGAAAGTTATGTCATCTCGCACAGTTGTCACTACCACAGACCCCACCTTGATGTCACACTCCAAATGTCATCTCTTTTGACCTAGAAACTATCTTCTTCATTGCCATGCTTCCTTGAGGAGATAGAGTATATGCAGGAGACTATGACCTGAGCTGTGACAAAGTTCCAGCAAGTGAAATTAGATTTTCTTCTCCCAAGAATCCACTTGACAAGAGACAGGTGGGTTGGATCACACAGTACTGGGAGGTAGCAGAAAAAGGAAAGAAAAACATGTCAGGTGGATCAGACCTATTTCTTTCTGACTAAGACACAATATGGATCTAAGAATTCATTGTATTTTAGCTTTTTTAAATTCTTTTTGATAGAGTCTGGATTTCCCTTATTTCCATAATTCTCACTAAAACCCCTTCAAAGAGGCAGAATGACAAGGGAGTTTGGTGGAGAGGGTCTGAGTATGTGAGGTGGATATGATCCCACTTACAGAACATGCGACAATGATTACACATTCTGCACAAGGCAGCTGAGCTAAAGAAAGGTGCCCTCAGTGAGCTTTGTTGAAGCATGGAAAGCTGCAGTACGTGGAGCAACTTTTCAAGATAGATTTTGAACATGAACAATCTGACCTGAAGGGCCCTGAAGTTTCCATAGTATTTGATGCCAGGCTTTCAATCAGGAACTTCAGGGTGTTTTCCTGCACAGGTAGCAAAGACAATGCAGACATGAGATTTGTACCTTGATAACAAGTGTGTGCACTTGGGAGGGGAGAGCAGGAGGCTTATTCAGCTAGAACTTTCACACTTTATGGTATTCATCTTTTTAATATTTCAAGTAAGATTGAATACAAGACTTTCTGATGAACTCAGAAGAAAGAAAAATCCTTTCTTACAAAAATCTTCTGAATAATGGTTTATGGAACATCCACAACTTAAGTAATCACAGACTTTTGATGCTAACTCCCCCTTAGTAATTGCGGGGGTTAACTTATCTAAAATGTGAGTAACTGGAGATACTACACACAACTGCTAAGAACAGTGAAATACTGTGTGTAAACCTTAGTTTCAATTGTACATTTATATCCATGACTCAGGTCCTTGCATCTATATGGGTTCCATTTGTAGCCAGTGGAACTGTATATAGGAATACGTACTAGATCTCAGGAAGAGGATCTTCTTTGCATGTTCCAGCTGCAGAGAAGTTCAGGCTTTCTCAAATAATTTTGTAACACTGAAGCTCCCCAGATGTATTCTAGCAGGTGTATTTACTTAAGAAGTGTAGTTATTCTGAGCAGAACACTCAAACCTTTCTTCTTAAAAAACCCAACAGACATAAAATACTAATAAGGCAGTTCTTCAAATGGAGTTTCATGGCCTGACCAGCTCATTAACTCAGCTGCCATGGCTGACCTTGAGAAGGCTCATGGTCTTTGCCAATTATAACATGAAACTCATTAATTTACCCATTTCTGTAGAAGGTTAAGGCTATAGTCAGATGAAATTTGGATTTTACATCTGGCACATAAGATTGAATCAAACCTGCCACAGTCCAATGATACAAGCTGATGATGTGACTTAGCCAGAACAAATTTGTTAAGCCTGGAAGTCTTCAGACATCTTCATTATTGGCTTCTGCCAGGAAAGGGCTCAGGGTGACTGGTAGAGACAGACAACACAGCATGGTCACTCCATAGACAAGTCCATATGGTAGTCGGAAAAGGGAGAGCTGGAATTAGCACTGATCATGACCAGATCCATTACATTTGGGGCAGGTGTGGAGGGCAGGCTACAGTGCAGCATAAGAGATTCATCAGCACACTCATGGACCAGTGAGTACACCACGCTGCAGAGGACACGAACTAGAGGGATATGTGAACTCTGCAACTGATAGCATGTGTTTCTCCTGCGCCAGACAGACACCATCCACTGCAGATACCCAGTCTTAACAATTGTCTAATCACAGATTCAAACAATACATTTCATCTTTCAAGTGGGCTAAGCTAAGACGCTCCAAAAACTTAGGTTTTATTGCTGCTTGAATCAATGGCTCCAGCATTACTTTATTAATTCTCTTGTCGGCAAATTCTGTTTTGAATGAAGGCTTATGATGCCCAGTTTTGAATGTAATGAAAATCATAAACATCACAAAATTACTTCCTATGTGACCCTGACTCTTTTTAAAAGTGGAAAAACAAAACCTTCTGTGTGAGCGTGCTGCGCTATCGATTACAAAAAACCCATATAAGTGAGGCTTTGCTCTGAATGCCACTTTTTAAAACAGGCATCACATGCTACGCTTCCCTGCACACAGAAATTAAATCTCATGGTGATTATTGAAGCTTTCCAAACTGAGCTGAGTAAACATTCCTTGCTTCAGAGCAAAACCCCATAAAATCAAACAGAAGTTGCTGTGATCACTGGGCATTTCCTCAGATCAAAGAACAACCGCCCTGCGCTTTGGGAACCCCCAGCAGCTCAGATGTCCATTCTGAGGCAACTCACACCTTGTTCTGAGGCACCGAAGGCTGAGTCAGACTGAAAAGCAAAGGTTGCTGAACTCCATACTCAAATCGCCAAGGTACAACTCCAAAAGATTTGCTGTATCCTCTTTGAAGAGGAAGGAGAGTCACATCAGTTCAGTGGGTTACACCTCCAAGGGACACGTGGCTCCATGGAGAAGGTTTTTCTGTCTTTACTGGTGAAGGACGCAGTGCAGGGAGGCGCTTGGGCAGAAACCACACACAGCTGCCGGTTGGGCTCTCCATCAAGGAACTGTGTTGCCTCTGTGAGTAACCTCAACAGAAAGCAGCTACATTTCTTGATCAAATTTACTGATCACAAAGAAGTGTCCTGCAGAGGAAAGAGTGGAAACACTTGATGCTACACAATCACACCACTGGTGCTGCAGCTATTCAGGCCATGTTAAATATGTCCCTTCTAACTTTGATTTTCAATTTGGAAACTTTTTTCATGGTTCATGAGAGCCTGAGAGAAAAACTCGCTCTGTGTGCCCCTGAAACCTTTCCTGAGTCTAATTTTAGATGTCACCATGACACTAAACAGTTGATCTTTTCTTTTGGCATCTCCTCCTGCCACAGCCCTGTATTCAACCTGTAGCTCTGCTGTTCCCTCCCAGGGGCTGTAGAGTAATCAGACATATTATTTTCCTGTGAGGTTTTCCAATGCAGAGCTGAATGTTTCCAAGCATTTGTCTATAGGGAGATCCCACTGTGAAGTACAATTGTATTCAGTGAGCTGAGTGAAAACTTTCATATATTAAAATCGAATTGACAGAGTAGGACATTATTGACAGCTATGAAGTTTCAAATTAAATCTTTCTATCTTAAACACTCTCTCTGCCCCCTCTCCCCTCATCACCGCAGTTTAAACATTAGCACAAGTCTTCTCCATTTATTGTAAAAATAAGGTAAAAGACTTTGTGTAACCCTTAGGTTCATACCTAATGCCTCCCAAATCCCTGGAAATCTTTTCAGTGCCTTGAATGGGATCTGGGTTAGGTCAATAATAAGTTGAATTAGCAGTTATGAATTGTTTCATGGTGCTGCTTTGTCCCTGCTCTGACAATGGATGGTGTACACATGGGAAAAATCACATGGCTTGAAGGCTCCATGTAATAAAAAACCGTCATTTGATATTTTAACTACTTGTTGTGCTTACACATGAAAAATATATCAACACCAGATCTGAGAGAAAGTGCTTCTGAGTGACCTAAAAATACAATAGTGACGTCAGAAAACAAAGTAAGAGCAGTATGGTAAAGATTTATAGACCTGTATTCAAGTTACTGTACACTTCCTTCAGATGATCCTGTATGACTCTACAGAACTTTTATTTTCTGACTGAAGAACAACCAAAGTTGAGGCAGGCCTAGCTACATTATATGTTAATAAGGAAACCAAATTCCTCCTCGGTACTAACCTAGACTAAACTGTAAAAACAGTGGACACTTGAGAGCAATCCTGATTCACACCGTCAGCACGTAAGGAAACCATCTCAGTGAAAACTGTTTCATTCCGAGGGCCCAAAACAAAGGCAGCTTTTTGAAAACCTTCATAAAACTGGTATCTCAGATATTATGTACTATTGCAAGCAAGAACAATGGTAACTGATTACATTTGTTTCATGTGAACAATCAGATGGTGTGACAACCCAGTGAGCTACTTGAAGCTGAAACATTCAGAAAACTATTCCCAAGATGAGTTCTGGGCTTCATTTCATCTAGACATTTATTAACTTATTAATCTGCCAGACTGAAAAGTGTGCTGCAGATGGATGTTGTGCTACAAACAGAGCTGTTGCACAAGCAAACCCTAAAAAGCTGCTGATAAAGAGCTAAAATGGAGGCATGACTGATTTCCCTCACGAAATATGGCTTTATTGATAGGACACAGTAATAAAGCATAGAAATAGATATTTCAATCACATATGATTGGTGTCTTACTTGTCAACTCAATGCCAAAGATAAAGAGTGAAGGAAGAAACATAGCTCCAAAAGTGCTTAGATATAGAAAGAAAAAAAATAGTTAACATTTTCTTTGTAAAGATATAATCTAAAATTTCTCTAAGAATCAACTGGAAATACCTTTCCAAGGATGAGAGTGAGAGAGATAAGAATGTGTGCTTTCAATGAGGATTTTTATCAGGTGTCTTAAAGAACATTCACTTCTCCATTAGCATTATTCTTCTGCTATCTGCTCCAGACTGCTACAGACCAGCACTCATTATATCAAGTTTACGTAAATGCCTTTTTTATTTCTAAATTTCAGACTGATGCTGCATGCACATGAACCGCAGCTTTAACAGGCTAGCTCAAACAGTCAGCCAACGAGCAGTGTCTGCCTTTTGTATACCACTCCCAGATTTTTAAAGAAATGAGCTGATTCACAGCTAATAGACTTGCTAAAACAAGCCTGTATCCCACTGGGAAAATAATGCAATGTTTTTCCCTGGCACTATTTGGTACTCCAGAATCTGTGTGTTCCAAAAGTTATATTTTCAGAAGTGGCCTCTTATTTAACATGAATGGGTAAGAGTTCAAACATCAAATGTTTAGCCTCTGTTTTTAGATTTAAGTGCTTTAAGATCACTGTTTGAAAATTTGCATACTGTTCCCTAATATTTGTGGTTGGAAATGTTATTTTCTAAATGCAAATCAATGCAACCACTGAAAGCTGTTCAGCTTTAGTTTATGAGCAGGTGAGGGGAGCACTCTGTGACCTCCGAGTTGCTTTCCTTCACCTCAAGAGCCTTTTCACTCTGAAATTTAACGAAGATATTTCAAATATCAACACTGATATTTAATTTTCATAAAATTCAACAAAATATGTTGCAAAATTCTTTTTGAAGGAAGGAAAATTATTAATATTTAAAAGAGGCTGCTAGAAGTAGCTTTATATTTGAGTGAGCCTCAAGGTGTTGTGATTCTGCATTAAATGTAGGAGTAGCAGGAACCTGTTTTTTAAGGTACTGTGTAATCATTGCTGTTTCTCAGAGAAAAATGCCTGAGAGGTATTCCCCAGTTCAAAGTCTCTTCCAGAGCACGTGGTTTGGTGGAAGGGTACCAGTTGGTTGGGGGGAAATTTTAAGATTGCAATATGTTGGAAATGGCAATCCCACTACAGAAAAAGGTACCAACCATCTGCAGATGCTGTTATACTTCCAGTTATTTGCATTATTCTCCTCCAGCTTTCTGGTTTGCCAATTCAGTTCAGTGTATTAATATTAAGATTCCCAGATTAAGATTACTGTTTATTCCCCATGCTTCTTGTACCTGTTAAGCAGACTGACTCACCAATTTTCTTCCTTCTTTAACCTTTTTCTAATCATCAACATCTAGGTCACACTTTGGGGCTATCACATCAGCCCCATTTATCGCTTTTCTCACTACGAGGTCTGTAACAGAGGGAGTTGTTTCCCATTTTTCTTAGGCACTCTTTCTCCTTATACCACCATCCTCTAGTCAAGAAAACAAAGGTCCTGGTGGCAGAACTCTTCCAAGGGGCCATGTATTTAAGTCTAGGATGCATCTGTCCCCTACTCATACCCATAGGCTGGACTGGATGGATTTAGGAGGGCATCACTGAGTCCTCAGGTCTTGCACTTCTTCCCTGTACAGTGAAGAATTATTAGTCAGTAATTATCTGTGGAAGATATAGTCTGGAGCAAGGATCTAACTTTGTTCCTTGAAAAAAACCTGTTGTGGTATCTTGAGTTATCTTTCTTCCAAGGAAACTTGAGGGATAAAAATCTCCTTCCTTTTAGTCTGAAATCCTAAACCAACATTTCTGCCTAAGTTATCTGCTTACAAGCTGTGTAATGCTGGTCAAGGACACCATGTGTCCTGCAAGCCTACAATTCTCTGAAAACTAAGACTGAAATTCTATTCCTAAATTATGGACTGTAAAATGTAAAATAAATTACCCAACATGCAAGCACAGAATTCCAGCTGTGCTTCTCTATAGAAAGCAGCTGTCCTGATGAATGCACTCACTGTAAATATTTAAACTGAAACCAGCAAAATTTTCCTTCAAAATACAAGCAAACAGTATCGCCTTATCTCTGCAAGACACCTTGGATGTCATCACTGAGTTTTACATTACAGACACTAAAATAAGTAGATGAAATGTCACAAGCATTCTTTTTTTATTATCTATACTGTGGGTTTATTGTATGTACCTTCAATACTGACTGAGCAACTGGGGAGGTGCTCCCAATAAGCAGATTTCTGAAAAGGGTAAAAAATATTTATGCTGGGGAGAAAAAAAAAAGCAACAAAGTGAAAACAATTCTTGGTTCATGTGAGTCATCTTCAACTCTGCCAGCTTACCAATTATTTCTTATACCAGAATAAAAAACACACTAAAAGACAACAGAAATGGAATTATTTGGTGGCAAATTTGCAATGAATAAAATAATACCATTTTTTAACATTGCAAATAGGTAATTAATTATTTTCATGCTATGAAACTTGGAGAAAAGAAGTATTACCTGAAAAGCTACTGAGATAATCAAGCCACAAAAAGCCTGTCAGGCACAAAAGGGTGGAGGGACTCGGAGCGCTCAAGTAAACATCCCAGTGAATGTGTTTGGGGCATCTTCCTTCCCTTCACTGTTTAAAAATAGAACAATAATTAACAATGCAACTACCAATGGCTCCACAGGCAGCAGGGAAAAGGGTCTGCTGAGGGATATTAAATAATCACTGGTTAATAGTGGTCTAGAGGAGGAAGATCCTGAAGAGAATCCTTCCAGTGTTTGAAATGTAACATGGGTCTCTTCCACAGCCCCGAATGCAAGCATCTCACCAGGAGAAGGACATAAAATCCTATTTATAACATGTACACTTTTTAGTGGTTGCCTGCCCCAAAACAGATCTCAGTCCAGAAAGCTAAACTTAACCATCTGTTCCTTCATCTCTCCACAGAGGTTTATTCTAATTCTTTTCCTAATTGTCTAGGTTGTTTTCACCCAAGAAAAGGGTTGTGGTTAATGGAGTTAAATCCAGTTGGCAGTCGGTCACAAGTGGTGTTCCCCAGGGCTCAGAACCACTTCTGTTTGATATCTTTATCAATGATCTGGACAAGGGGATCGAGTGCACCCTCAGTAACTTTGTAGACAACACCAAACTGGGTGGAAGTGTTGATCTGCTTGAGGGTAGGAAGGCTCTACAGAAGGACCTGGATAGGCTTCATTGTTGAACTGAGGCCAACTATATAAGGTTCAACAAGGCCAAGTGTCAGGTCTTGCATTTGGGTTGCTCTTCTGTCTGATGTCAAATGACAAGGGGCAATGGGAGCAAGCTGGAGCATAGGAGGTACCATGCAAACATGAGGAAAAACTTTACTGTGAGGGTGACAGAGCACTGGAAGAGGCTGCCCAGAGAAGTTGTGGAGTCTCATTCTCTGGAGACATTCAAGACCCACCTGGAAGCATTCCTGTGGCACCTAGTCTAGGTGATCCTGCTCTGGCAGGAGGGTTGGATGATCTTCAGAGGTCCTTTCCAACTCCTAACATTCTGTGATTCTGTGAACAACCTCATGCAACGCTACAGGCTTGGGGAAGAGTGGCTGGAAAGCTGCTTGGCAGAGAGAGATCTAGGGGTGCTGTTTGACAGCCAACTGAACATGAGCCAGCAGTGTGCTCAGGTGCCCAAGAAGGCCAACCACAACCTGGCTTGTATCAGATGCAATGTGGTCAGCAGGACTAGGGAAGTGATTACCTCATTTACTTGCCTTTGGTGAGGACAAACCTTGAAACCTGTGTTCAGTTTTGGTCCCTTCACTACAAGAAAGACCTTGAAGCACTGGAGTATGTCCAAAGAAAGGCAATGAAGCTGGTGAAGGGTCTGGAGAACAAGCCTTATGAGGAGTGGCTGAGGGAACTGGGACTGTTTAGTTTAGACGAGACTGAGGGCAGGCCTTTTCTCTCTCTACATTTAACTGAAAGGAGGTTGTAGTGGGGTGGGTGCTGGTCTCTTCTCCCGAGTAACAAGTGACAGGACAAGGGGAAATGGCCTCAGGTTGTGCCAGGGGAGGTTTAGATTGGATATTAGGAAAAATTTCTTCACTGAAAATGTTATTAAGCTTTGGATCAGGCTTTCCAGGGAAGTGGTAGTGTCACTATCCCTGGAGGTATTTAAAGGACAAGTAGATGTGGCACTCGGGGACAGGATGATCTTAAAAGTCTTTTCCAACCTAAATGATTCTATGATTCTACATAGCATGGGTATATGTTGTCTATCATTAACCAACTCAGCTGCAATCTATGTGGTACAAATGCTTACAGGGGGGTCTTTGTGGTTGGTTCATAAAAAAGAACTGTCTTCAAAATTTACTGGTTAATTTTACAAAATTAATGAGGTTTCTCCATGTATTCCATAAAGCAAAAAAGAGGTGTTCAGCTAAGACTTACTTTCTTTCCTTTGTTAGTAACAATTCAGTGCAAGTTCCCTTTGTGCTAGAGGGGAAAAAAGCACTCTTTACTGAGAACAAAGTTTCCTGGGAGCTCTTTATGTGACGGTACATACGTACGCTTTCCACTTCATCTGCTCCCCAACTCATTCTAGTCCCCAACTAAAAATATTTGTGAATTGTTTATATCACCCTGAAAATTCATATTATTTTTGTGGAAAAATGAAGTATTCAAAAGTAGTTGCCCAATTCCTGAGGGACTCTACCATCAGCATTGTGGATGCAGCTGAGATACTGTCATACCATGAATCCTTCCTTCTCTA
Source organism: Mesitornis unicolor (assembly GCF_000695765.1). Lineage (NCBI taxonomy): Eukaryota > Metazoa > Chordata > Aves > Mesitornithiformes > Mesitornithidae > Mesitornis > Mesitornis unicolor. Next base: position 9,962 of record NW_010156172.1, read on the forward strand.
GATGTATAAGCAATTTTCAAAGTGACCAAACCAGAATCCTACCTCTAGAAAAGAAGTCCTGGAGCTGTGTGCAGAAGCCTCTATGTAGTCCTGGGATCCTGCACACCAGAGGTGTGCAATGGGTACAGTCTGTGACTGCTCAGGGTTGAAACCAAATCGATGTTATTCCAATGACAAAGTGATGGCTGTCCAAAGCCATGTTTCTGTTACTGCTGGTCTGCTCCCCACAGTTAGCACAGCAGTAGCAAAGGTATTCAACTGCTGAGAATCTGAACTCTTGGTTTTGTAATGTTTGCATGTTTTTCTGAGCTATTGTGGTTTTAATGTATATTTGCACATATTCACTGAACCATATTCACTGACCTCTAACTGAAAGCAACATTTTCGTATTTCTTTTGAAAATGGACCTTGATTTTAGCACAAATCATGAAGATGTTATGAAAATTGCTCATGAGTATTGAAATAAGCTTGTGGAACATTTGATTTTACAATTAAAATTGCCACACTGTGCGCCCTGTAACCTTTCTGAAGTCTACTATCACTTGACAAAGGATTCTTAGGATGGGAAAGAGGCATAGAGAGAGAATTAATGTTAAAAAAACCCTTTAGTACTACTATGGACCTGCATATTTATAATGGTTTACTTTTAACTTTACAACACTAAGGACTAGTCTCACTACTAGGAATGAGGAGGAAGGGAATGTTGTGCAGTGAAGACAACAAATGTTATACAATAAATGTAGCTAAACAAGTACAACATTAACTCAGTAATCAAAAAAACCCCAGATTCCCTGCAATTCTCAGCCTGATTCTGCCTGAAATCACTAATTTTACAATTAAGCTTTGATCAGTTTTTGTGTTAGCAGTCTATGTAGTCTGGACAGGTTTGGGCCCTTGTCTTTGATGGTGGCTTCTTACTGCTGTGTAACTCTCACCTTCTGCATGAAAGCAAGAACAGAAATAGCAGACAAAAGCACTCCCTGCCTGGGAGATTAGAAATTCCTCACTGGCCCATATTTTCACTCGATCAAGGTTGTGCAAGTTTGGGTTGATATTCTTCAGTAATTGAGAGGAAACACTGATTTATGCCACCAAGCTTCTCATGATCAGTGCAGCCAGCACAAAATGAGCTGCAAGCCATGAAAACAAAATCAATGCTAGGTTTAAGCACCGATTAGGGATTTAGTTCAAGGTCTATGGAAAACATAAAAAATGTTTCACTAATTTGAACTGATCTGAATGCAAACATCTTCAAACAAACTTCTTTCATTTTTTTAACTTTTAAATTTTTTAATTATTGTTATTTTGCAGTCCTCTGAGTTACTTCTAACAAATGAAATGTTGTGCTCCATTAGTCCAGAAGATAAACTTACTGTAGGTTTTTGTCTGCTGAGCTTTTAATTAAAAGATACTGAATTAAGGATTGAAAATCATCAGCTGTGACTTTTGTATTTAAATGGCTTTACTGTTTTCAGTATAAAAAATTAGCAAACAGAACTGTATGTTATCAAGATCCATGAATATTCCATTGTGGTGCATACTATTTTCCAGACGGCTCCTTGAGGACTATATCTTACTCTTACATCCGGATAACACCTAAAACAAGAATAAATCCTTATTAAAGCTTCCTATTATTCTGCTATTAAATTAGAATCCATGTAATTTACAACCTTTCATACAAGAACCCTTCACTCATTCTTCCTTATGTCATCCTTTTGTTGGGGACTTGCTGCTTGTCAGGCTTTAGTGTACAAATAAACACACTACTTGTAAGATTAAAAAACACTTTCCCTCTCCCTTAATATAAACTGAATGCAAGATACTCATAATATCCTTTGATCTCACTTCCTTGATTAATATTTTCAGACTTTTCCCTCTTTTGAGGTCATATTTAACACTGGGTGCATCACATCAAACAATGCACATTTACATGGTAGCAAACATATTCAGTTTGCTTTCCTGAGCCAGACTCGGTTCAATTTCTTTGAGATACTGCCATGTTGCTTTTTCTACACTGGAGTTTATTGACACAGAAAACTGGACATTGTAGAATGTGAGCCAGACAAAATGATCATCCAGTTAAGCTCTCTGCCTTCAGCCTGAATCAGCTACTTCTGTGTCATCATTCCCACATGGTTATTCAAACATCAGTCCGAAAAACCTTCACTAAAGAGGACTCCACCACATTCCTAGGCTTTCTATCTCATTACTTAAATATCTACTCAAATACTTTGTGAATTGCTGGCATAGTTTCTTTTCTTAAGACTAAATGGTTTTGCCTTTAAAATGACGACTTTAATCATTAATTATCTTTGGATTATATTTTATGAACAGATTATCTACCAGCAGAAAAGCAAGGGAAATATTCTGCCAGATAAAAATATCAGTAGATTAAATCCTTAAGTAGGTAAAAGGTAAATGTGATTAGTATCTGGCATCATCTGGCAAGGCAGAAGAAAATAAGAAAAGCATTCAAATCTTATTTAAAGAGTTAATAGGCAAGAAACATTGCACCTGAAAGTAAAACAACAAAAGTTAATGTCTTCCCTCTGCCACTATAAATTAACTAAATGAAATTCCCTTAGACGGACATGAAAAGATCCTGTATTTCCTATAAAGTATGATTACATGTTAAATAATTTTTCACAGTGTAAGACCTCTTGATAATTTATGTTGACAACAAATCATTATAATGTTTGTAGCAGATCATAATTAGGAAAATTAATTTTCTATTGCAAATAGATTTTTCTGTTAAATTACGACAAAGGAAAAATTGCTGCAATGTAATGAGACACCTGAATGTCTGAATGATAACTGGGCATATGTTACTCCTTTAAATTACTCTGTTTAGGGTATAGTATTTCATATTGGGGGTCAATATTACACCTCCTATAATGAAGAATCATAATTTATTGAACATTTATGAGTTCATCTTTCCAGCTGGCTCATTTTCCACATTTGTTTTCTATATTCTTGCAATCAGTCTTTAATATCTAGCTTAACCTTCAGTAGAAAGAAAGGAATAACACGAAAAGACATAGCCAAGGCTGACCAGTCAACGTTACTCAAGTTATATTAGTCTGAAACTTCCCTTTAGCTGAATCCTTTAACAGAGTCCTCATTATAGGCACTCAGATCTGCACCCATTTATTCATATGAATAAGCATTACTGATAAGCCTGGTCATATGGAATCTGGGAGGCCACAGAGCTGTAGGCATGTCCTCAAATAACTTCGGAGTCATGGTCAAAAGGCATTGCAATGCAGTGCTAAGTAAACCCAAAAATCTTCAAAAGACTAATAATGTTCCTAAACTTAACCTTCAAAGTTTATGTTCTTAACAAAAAAGGATATTGCCAATAAAAAAACCTCCAACTTTTAACCAAAACTCTATTTCATGGACTCAGCTAATTACAGGAGAACCTCAGGGTAGAAGCTTGTGGCCCACTGCCTTGAGGAGAAAAAATTGAAAGGTAAAGAAAGGGAGTCACTAACAGTAAAGTCTCGTGATTGCTATTTGGAGAAAGACATTTGGGTGAAAAGAGGGACAAAAGGCTACGAATTCTGGTATCGCATGTGAGGCACGACCAGATGAAAACATGACATGACGCTGTAAAAAATCCTATTTCAAGAAGCACAAAGCAGGATGAATTCTTGAGAATCAGAAAAGAAAGGCCTGTGTGAGAGTTTCATGTATACATTAAGTCTGTAGAGGTAATTCTTGATTTATTATTAGTTATTGCTTCCTCTGCTTTTGCTCATGAAAAATTGGAAACTTTTGAGAAAGAGAAGCTGGAGGTAATTTTTCCATGTGAGAGTGTATTTCCTTCTCAGAAGGGAAGTCATGCAGTAATTCAGAGCATTTTCTCTCTTCATCTGAACAGTCTTTTCCTCACTGATGTTATTTTCTGCCCAGAAGCTACAACTAGCAGAAACCACTTTATGGGTGGAAAGATGTATTTTTTGTGAGACTGACCTTTGGAGATGGTTTTTCTTAATGGTTCGGCCGATGGCTGCAGCCCTGTTGTGTGAGTAATCCCTCTTCATGAGATCAAGTCTTTGCAAGGACAGGATTTTTCTCTGGATTCTGGTGCACGACAATTTCTCTCAGCTAGGGGCAAGGAAGAACTTCCCATCCAGCAGAAACACATATTGCAGTTTCCATTCTCAGCATACAGGATCATCTTTGAATATGAACAGCATCTGAACAGTATTTGGGCCAAAAAGTGATAGAATATTATTATTATAAAAGAGTTGAAGAAAAGGCCACATCCAAAAGTCAAGTCTCTTGAGCAAGTAAGCATTAGTTTATCTTTCACAGACACAGGGATCACAGCAGAGTTCATACCATGCTTGCATGCTGCCTGCCGCAATAAGGCTCAGATACAGTGATAACGCAGAGATATATTAACTGTATTGACACAGCCTGTAACAACCAATGAGCTGCTGATTGTCCTCATTCTGTGATAGTTTCACTCATGTTTGTGCATGTGATGTTATGTGCTTTTCCTCCCATAATGCTTCTAAGTGCTTTCTTAACAGCTGCACATGTGGGTGATAACTCACATAACATTAAAGAACTTTTTGATTGGAGTACGGAAACAATGTCACAACACAATCAGATTTTAGGAGAAATATAGAAAAACTTAATCAGAAGCTTTATAGACAACTGTGGGTAAGCGAAATGTAATTAGCCCCAATACATGCTGTCTGGGGCATGGCAGCTCGCAGTCTCCTGCTCGCAACAGGGACTGTGGGATTTTTATGGTTATGGTTAAATGGCTAAAATAAGATGCGATATCTTTCAACCTGTATGCATGAACATAACTACATTTGAGAAACACTTTCAGTCTACCAGTGAAAGGGAAAGAAAGAACAGCCAATAGAAGTAGAAAAAAATACAAGTATGTGTTGAAGCAATGCACAATTTATTTACTTTTTTGTGTTAGGGTCAAATAACCTCTCCAACAATATCCGAGGGTATTGGGCTGGAATTTGGTCTCAAACAACAGCTCTTCAAGCAGCTCAGTGCACACAGCCCTCTCAGCCTGTAGTTATTGCTGGAGACCCAAACAAGGGCAACCAACTGCATTATATCACTTCTACGAATCATGCAATCACACATCGTATTGTCACTCTTTTATAATGAATGGTTTTTTTCCCCAAGTTTTGGTATATCCAAGGCATGAGGAGATCTGCTTGGTGGCATAACTTCTTGGCAAGCCAAGACCAAGGGCTTCAAATAGTTATACCTTGCTGAAAAGTGTGATAAGAAAATGAGTTTATCAGCAGAACCACCCCTGTGCAACGGTATGTCTCTCAGAAATTCCAGTTCACATTAGTTCAATGGTGCCACTAATTCATCTGTAGATAATGGGTAATATTTACTGCAGTTCACAGAATTAAGTAACTGGATACTAATCTCAAATTTGGCTCACCATAACTCGTCAGGGCTGACCTGTCAGAGCAGGCACTGTACAGATACAAAGCCCTACCCCAAAAGTACCACAGCAAAACTTTAAACAGGCATTATCAAGGTTGGTGACTTTCTTACATATACATACTTTTATAAATTCATTTGTTGTTTTGGTTTTTTTTCAAATGGGCCTGCCATTTCTTGTTCAATATCTCACTATTTAACCCCAGATATCTGGTAACAACCGTATCATAAAACAACACTCTGGAAGGAAACAGAGGGCTTGCAGAGATCCAAAAGGAATTGTTGCAAAGAGGCTGAATTTTGCTTATTTTAGAGGAAGGTGTGGTTTCAAGGAGTCCAACTGCAAATCTGTTTAATGTTGAACAGGCCATAGGTCAATATTTTAAGGAATAAGCAGAGTTAAATTCCTGTTGAAGGAGATGCCAGATGTTCAGGAAAACTGAAATGCTTGTATGCATATGCAGATGCATAATTTTATGTCACAAATAAATTCTGCCATGGCATTACAGATCATTCCAGCACAAATTAGTTGTGAAGATTGATGAAGAGATTTTGACCTGATTAGAATCTGGCAAATGCCAAAAAATTCAATGCCAAAATTCATAATGTATTTCAAATATAGTTTATCAATTGAGTGGATATGATAAAGGAATAATATTCCAAATATTAATATCTTTTCATTTTATGGGATAAGTTATCCAATGAATTCTGTTATAATATTTGATCAGTCTGAAGTACATGGTGTAAAGAAAGTATATGCAAAGAAAGAAAATGTTCATGCATTTGTTCAGCATATTCTTTCACATCTATGGGATTTATTATTCATACCATCCCACTGCTTTATCTGTGCTAGGTCATTTCCAAACACAGAGCTGAAGTCTGTCTGAAGAGCAAGGGCATCATGATATTACATAGACAAACCTGAGAAGGAAGGTAAAGGGATATAGTATATAATATAAAAACTGGAACACAACTAATTATTCATCCCATTGACCTCTATACCACATTTCATTATTAGAGATCTCCATTGACACTGGTACCTTCCCTGCATGTATTCAGACCTAAGGGGCAGGCAAGCAGACTAAGGGTGCCACCCCAAGGACTTAGAAAGTGCAGACACGTGGAGTGATTTCTAGGGTATCGTGGAAACAGATAATGCAAGAACTGAATATAAAACCTGAGTCTTCAAAGAACTCTCTTTTTTTTGAGGGTTGTTATTCCCTCCAACTCTTTACCTTTTAAACTCTGCCTAATTTTATCATTTCAGTGAAACAGGTTTGTTATATTTCATCTAAGAGGGCCTGCACTCGTCTTTTCTCACCCTCTTTATATGTTCTCTATTGTAGCTAATTGACACATTCTCAGTCCTGTTAAATGCTGATAGGAAGAGAATCTCAAACTCTGTCACCTGCAAAAAACAGAGGTTTAAATCTGAAGCCTAGTTTTGCGGCTCAGGTTGCTATTAATTGTGCAGTAGGGTGTATGTTGCTATAGCCTTATTGTTAGATAAATTAAATGGACCAGAAAGTCAACATAGCTATTCATAGTATACCTGGTTAATGACACACAATTACACAGAAATACATTATGTAATGGATACGGAGCATGGAAAAAATTACAATGAAAAAGCCAGGAAAAGTCCACTGAATTTATTTTTGAAAACCTAATTTTAAAGGAATTTCTCATCTCATTTTGATTCTAAATTTAATTCCCTCTGCTCATCAGTAACCTGTTCAGAATTCCTTATTCCACTGTGTCCCTGTAATGGCTGGTGGCCTTGCTTCTGTTAGAAGACCTTCCCCAGCTGGAAACATTTTCTAAAACAGGAAAAAAAGCTATTTGATTTTTAGCTAACTAAATGCAGCTGCTTACCTTTAAAAAGAGAGGGACGAGGTGGCAGGAAAAAGAAGAAAGAGAAAGAGAAAAAGAAAATGAAACTCTTAATTTTTAAGGTAATAAAATAATAATCTGATAATCCTAAAAAGCCAGTATTTTTAACATGCTCTCTCTGCCTCAAAAACACTGCAAGCAGTAGCTTGCCTTGGAGCATAAATTTTGGGCTAGAAGCCAGTGAAGCAGTTCAAAAGACAGAAGGTCTGTCAACACTCAAAGAGAAATCCCAGCCCTTTATTGAACTGATAAAACGCCATTCCTTTTCTTTTCCACCACTTCTATGGAAACTCCTTTTCTATTCCACCATTCTCCAATTGAGCCTGGCTATTCTTCTTTACCACTGAACTCCAATAGGGTTTGTCTGCCATCCTCTCCCTCCCCTCTTAGCCTGTGATCTCAGCCACCTTTGTGTCTCCCATTATCAGCCCCAGCAGCATCTCCACTGTGCTTTGACTAGCAGCACAATCAGAGCTTGTTCTCTCTGGGATGCACAATGTGGAGTCCCCCTTGCACAAGGAATTAGACTTCAACAACATCAAAGGGGCACGGGAATAGCTGGCAGAACCGATGGGCCCCATGATGGGTATCTACAATAACTACGTGCCATCCAGTTGCCTTTCAAGGTTTGTGAAAAATCAAGAAGGGATAATGAGAGTTTGCTGAAGAGTCAGACAAAAGAAGGAAGAAAACAGCATTTGCTTTTGCTGAAAGGAAGCGTCAAAGCAGCAGGGGAACTAGGAATGAGTGTAGAGTTTGCAAGGGACAAGCTTGAAAATGCTCCAGATTAGAGGAAGGCCTTAACCACAAAGCTTAGAGCAGATATGGCCACCATAAGGTGCTTTGATTGGATCCATTATTGTATTTAGGTGCATCTCACTTGAGGTTAACTCAGGTATTCAGGAGTGTCTCCTTATCTAAGACATGCTGCACTTTTCTTATTATAAAGTCTCAGTATACACCCCCAATGTTAAGCAGAGGGTGAAGCCTCTCTGAGAGCAATGCTAAAGTGTTAATATTTGAAAGCCTATGCAGATTGTCTTAAAGGTAGGTCTACCAGTCTGTTTCAGATCGACTCTGAGGACTGTCTTCACTCAGATCAAACCGTAAAGTCACTCCTCTCTCATTCAGAACAGGTATTTACATTGCAGTAATCTCCTGTGTGCTGGACCTTCTCTGAACTGGTCTTGTATCTTCTCCTGGGCTTGTTTTTAAGAGTGGGCAACAGAGACAAGAATTCAAGTGCTGAAGGGAAGACAACCAGGAGCCAGAGAGACAGGGTTGGTGTTTGCTGGTGGCACCTACTCGCGGCCCATAGTTTTCAAAGATGTGTTGAACACAACATAGGCAGGGACAGGCCTGGTGGGAAGACATTAGAGCAAACCCTTTTAGGGTCCACTGAAGCTGTTTGTACGGTATTTGTAGCACATACAGGGTGTACAGTACGTACTGAATATACAGGTGTGTCGTGGTTTAGGGCTCGGCCGGCCACTAAATCCTGGACAGACGCTCTCTATGAAGCCCTCTCCCCTCCCCAGAAGGGAAGAGAAAAGTGAATGAGGGAGAGAGTGACTTTACAAGTTGGAAAATAAGCTAACGGATTTAATGAAACAATAATACTAATACTACAGGATAATAATGAAATATATACAAATATGTACAAATATATACAAAACCAATATAAAATACTTACCCAACCCTCCCCCCAATGACGTAGCAGGATTCCACTCAGGCCTTGGCCTCTGCAGGATCGAGATGGACAGAAGGGTCCGAGATGGAAGGGCTCCAAAAAATGGAAGAAAGGTGAAAAGGAAAAAGACCCTCGTGATCTCCCGGTTTTTATACCCAGTATGACGTATGTGGGATGGAATACCTCGTTGGTCAGTTTTGGGTCCGCTTCCCCCTTCCCTCGTAGGCACAGACACAGCACTCATGATGAGACAACTGACCTTGAGCATATCTTCTAGCAGCACTGTTTGGGAAAAACATGCTGCTAGTTTTCAGCAAGTTCAGCCACTTAAAAGAGACTGAGCTGAAAAGTAAAATCACTCAATTTAGCTCAAACTAGAACAAGGTGGAAGATTTAGGCCAGTGTAAACACAAGCACAGCATAATCCTGGAGCTCTGGCTTAAAATAAAGGATGGCTCCTTTTGGGAGAGCTCTAAGTTTTCCACTTCCAGACCTTCCCTTGATCAGTGTTGCAAGCGTGACAAAGCTGCTTTAACATCAGCTCCTTAATCACCATAAAATTCTAACTTCTCATGTTAAGGATATAAAAAATTAGTTTAGGGTTATATTGACACGTAGTGCAAGAAGATTTAGGCAGGAAATTACTGTCACAGGTGAGTCAGAGACCTTTCAGAAGGAGTGGAAGAGACCTGGCAGTGAGCACTGCTTAAACCAATCAAACTATTTGTGTGAGGTTTACATAGGAAAGTTGTAGACAGAACAGGTTTGTACACGTCTATGAACCAAATTAAGAAGTAAACAGAAAGCTTCCCAGAGCACTCAAAGAAAGAAAAAAATCAAAACCCTTCTAATGAAAGCAAAAAATCCAAAACAACAGCATTTTTAGGAAATTCAGGTACTGTGAGAGTTTCTATACAGGAAAAAAAGTGTCATTACGCAGCTCATGAAAAAGGTAAATTTTATGTTATTTTTATTAAGGTGAATTCACTGTACCCAGTAGCTAGAGAATATCATAGTATGCAGCTGAAAGAAATTTTTAAAGGTGCCTACTGGGAAGAAATAGGGATGTTTTGTTACCTAACATGGAAAGAGGATATGTGGGAAAGAAAGGGAAAAAAAAACCCACTCTGCTTCATTTGCCACCTTTCTGTTAGGAAGAAATTCTTAACAAATATTTATGAATATCAATTTATCATAATAATCCTCTCCAAATTAGATAATGCTTGAGAAGTTTTTGCTCATAAATACCTCAAGATGCCTCCAAACTCAGAGTTTGCAAGAATGATATGGCAAGAAAATGAGATTTATCACATCAAACCTTATCATTTGCACTGCAAAAATAAAGGGCTTTGTAGAAGATATTTTAACCCAAACTAGTCATGACAACCTATCTTCATAATATGTTCTCATTTCCAGAGCAAAATTTGTATAATCGCTATTTTAGGAAAAGGTGCATTTTAGGACAAGATGGCCTGAGGTATGTCAGCATCGCCCCAACATCTAAAGAAGGAGGCCTCAAATAGCAAAAGTAGAGGCTGAGTCTATATCACAGACATTTTATCCTGAACAAACAGATGCCATGGATGATGACACAGTTAGAAGTTACTGGTCTAACGTCACATCCGACCACTGTAGGTTGGTGAATCTTTGACTTCTGGGTCTACTAAGAAAAAACCATTCAGACATTCAGGTCAAAGGAGAAGGCATCAAGACCAGAGTTGAGCACTTCAGTCCAACTATGCAACACCCTTTGGCTCCTGAGCAGGCCACAGCAATGCCATCTACAGGCATTACCTAACATCCACATCATGGATCCACACAGCTGAGTAATTAGGTCAAAACATACTTTTCCTTAGCTTCTGCATGATAATACTCCAATTTTATGGCAGTAATAACCAACGGATTTGCAGTTCCTTTTTTTCCTGGATAACATATTCAAGAAGTAGGAGAGAATGGCAAAGGTACAAGGATGCGTATAGTTAAAGCACTTATGAAGGCAGATCATTTTATGTTCTACATCACTGTTTTAACCTAAAACATCTCATATCCTTCAGTCAAACTGGCCAAAGAATTCACAAGAAGATACAAAGTAAGTGACCAGATTCTCAAAAGAAATGCACAAATGCATAGACAGATTTTCAGGACTTATGGCCATAGTGTACCATTATCTGAGGAGGCAGACGCATCCTTCTGAAAAATCTTTGCAAGTGCTGTAAGACTTGAAACCTGACCAGAAGTAGTGAGGATGATGACTTTTGCTTCATTTGAAAGATTCTAGTGTCATTAAGCAAGATGACACACAAGCTCAAAAGAAAGAACATCATCTCTTGAAACTCTGACACCACAGAGATTGTCCTTGGAGGTCTTCTCATCTGGGCAGTGATCCCAAATAACCCTGCTCCTTTTATGCAATGTGGCATCCAGGGCTCAGGATGATAGACTGCAGGCCATATGCTAGATCTTTGTATTTGCTAAAAATAGGACATTTTTTCTATCCTGCTAGGGACAAGTCAGTAAAAATGTGACCAGAAACCTGGCACAAATCCACAAGGCTGAGATGAACAGCAGAGGTCCTTCCTTCAGGCTTGTCAGACAGCAGCCTAATCAAAATCCTCCAAGGACAGGAAGGGGGATAGAAGTGATAGCTAAGTTTATTTTCCCTCACATGCTTCCCTCACTCTTCGATCCCTATTTCTTTTGTAGAGTAACATGCACACTTCAGCCACTGCTGATCCTGATGGAAGAGCCAATGTCAATGCAAACATCCTTTATTCTCTGCACCCTCCTTCCCTGTCATTCCTGGACACTCCCAGCATTAGACATCTAGCGTAAAAGATTTCAAAAGGTTAGAAAATGCCAGCACAGTAACTGTGCGTACAGCTGCTTCCTCCTTCCTTTGCTTCAGCACCTATTTCATGTTTCATAATAGCATGGAGCTGAATCTGAAATCCACTTGGAAGCTATTAAAGATATACCAATTATTTTTGAGGGACATAATCTCCCTTTTGCTGACACTCCCTAAAAGCCCCATCCTGCTGAGATTCCTGGAAGCTCCTGGAGAAGTGCTGCCAGGCTGAGCTCTGTTTCCTGAGTGCTGTTATTGCCCCTTCATTTACTACCTGTCAAATTTCCTACACAGCTGATGGTTCTGTCTTTGTACTTTTGAATGTACTGCAGAAAGGGCTACAAAACACAGTGTTTATGGCCACCTTGTGGGTGAATCACAGCTCTTGACATCACTCCCTATTCATACAAGCAAGGCCAGATTCATCAGCTGGTCCCTCCCATTAATAAGAACTAGTGCTGCTGAATGGGAAACAATCTGTCCATCAACATTTTCATGACCAAGGAGGTGACTCACTTTTCTGGGTTGAAGATGCTCCTCTTTCTCTGCCATTGTCAGATTCTTGTCCTGCTATCCCTCTAGGTTTCCATGACCATAATTAGATGGCAGCTACAGAAGTAGCTCATTGGCATCCAGCATGAGGTGGGGGTATCAACCTTTTCTGAGGAGGGAGGAGGAATGGGCAGGAATCCCAGACTGGATCATTTGTTGGCAGAAGAAAAAATTGCTTCATCAGTGGCTGATCTTTAGAATCACAGAATCACAGAATGTTAAGAGTTGGAAGGGACCTCGAAAGATCATCCAGTCCAACCCCCCTGCCAGAGCAGGATCACCCAGACTAGGTCACACAGGATGCACTTCACACACCCACACCCACATTGCTGCCCGCTTGCCCTTGCCAAGATTCCTCATCACTTTGGTTGTGCCAACGCCACATCAACTCCTTGTGTTTCCATGATCTAACCAAGGCCGCAACAAGGACAAAGAAGACAAAGCAGGAGTGATTTTTTTCTTTCCTTTTTTCTTTTTAACCTTTCATTTTTTTCTCTGAAATGACTTGCAAGTGATACGTCAAAATGAAAAACCTTCATGGCTGCTGCAGAAATAGACCTCTGTTTTCCATCTTGAAAAAGAATCTAACCTAAAATCCCCCATAGATACACGAGATTAATTTTCACTACTTTGTTTCATACTATTTATAAGCAGCTCTTGCTGAGTTTTAGATTTTATGGCTCAGCCTGCTGGCTGAAAATACTTTGTGTCCACTTCTGAAGCCTGATTGATTAGCGCTGCTAGCCAAATAGCAGCCTGCATCAGCAGGCCCAGGCATGCAGGCTGGAACACGGCTCACAACACTTGTTTTGAATGCCCGTGTTTATTCAGGGGCACAGTGCAGAAAAAGCCTCGGTGCACAGCTGAGATGGCGTCAAAACTTCAGCTTGGCTTCATGAGCCCACATTTTGCAAACCTCGAGCAGATAGAGGATGAGATCAGGCAAGGAGCACTGTGAGGATAGAGCCATTGAGACTTGGTTGTCACGAGACAACCAAGATGATCTCCAGCAAGACAGTGACAGAATGCAGGCACATCATATACGTGAAGCTTGCAATGGTCTTTCTGCTTTAAGGCCTGATGCTCACACATCAGGTTTTACATTGGAAGAGGTAACAGTCAATTGAGTGGGTTGTGCTCTGGGATGAAACTTGATCATCCTTAATATGTCTGTAAGTATGTTATAGCATGTGAATATCAGACCTAGATGAATATTTCTACCAGTTCTGTGCAGAAAAACTAACATTGTAAGCAGGTATCCCACACTAAAAGACAAGACAGTTCAGTAAAAAATCCATATGCATCCTCTCCCTGCTTCTGCCCCCAACCTGGCTTGATCCTCAGAAATTAATAAATGAAACAGGAGTTCCCAGCAGTAACTGGAAATACAAGGTGTTTTGGAAAGAGCTGTTAATTAGTACCCAGAATAAAGAAAACTGTCAATGCATTGAGTGGCCCTGAGTTAAAATTGTTACATTGCAGTATAATTTATTTTAAATAGGTCCTCAGAAACAGGGCACTAAACCTAGCAAGAATGTCATTAGAAGGCAACAAAAATCCCTGTGCTAAACATCCAGCCTGAAATGGGAAAGGGGAAGGGCCACTACACAAATACCACCTGGCATGAATGCATGCTTGCCGTCCTGTAGCATCTAGCTCCGATTTATCCAGATGCTTAAAAAGTCCTTTCCTCATTGCCACAATCATCACAGTGTCTGAGTACTCCCAGGTGCCCTCTCTATGGCACTTTCTCCCACTTTACAGGTGGGAACAGAGGCAATTAGAGCAGACGACTCACTTGAGAGTCCAGCGACAAAGTCAAGAACTGCCCAAATACTCACTGGACACTAGAATTAAGCAGCTTTTCCCCTACATGGGTACTTAAAAAGCTCTCTAAGGACTCCAGCATGCCATCATAATGGAGCATTAGTTACAGCTTAACTTTAATAGAAAACAGTTTTAAAGATTCACTGGATTGTTTCTTAAGATTGCCTTGCCTCAATGGCCCTGATCTTCAGTGGTATTTATAGAACCTATTCCCATTGATTTCAGTGGGGGGTATTCATCTAAATAAAGCCAAACTGCTGAGTTCTTGAGCGGTGTCCTATGTCTCCGTCTCATGTCCTGCTAGGAAGATGACACATTTGCCTCCAGTAACACTTAGGACACAAGATGCTTTGCTTAATCAAAAATCAGCCTTTACTTTCAGACTGTTTTTTGGAGTTTTTCCTCTGCACTGCGGCACACTTCCTCTTCTGTGAGAGCATAAATTAGCTTCAGACCCAGCAGGCAGCATCTTTGCTTAAGTGCTACCAGTAAAAGAAGGGGAAAGGGAGGCCAAGTGGTTCAGCTCTGAGTAGCACCATCCAAACCAGCAGAAACAGCAGGTTTTGGTGTGTCATGTGCCTCACACAGTACTTTATTTGGTTTCCACTCTCAGACCATGAAGAAATAGTCCTTATTTGTGCCAGTAAATCAACGCCCAGCATTTCCGACAACATACTGTTCTCAGGATTTCAATGCAGCATACAGCACCTTCCCCATGTAACCACATTGTGGTGGAGAGTTGTGCATCTGTTTCTCACCTTGTAAGAATTGTTTAGACAGGATAAAAGTTATAAGGACTTCTAGGGTAGGGATTCCCTATACATGTCACAGGAAAAGACTGTGTGAACCAAGCCTGCAGGCTTGAACTGCGTGCCTCTAGTGCTGGCCAACTTGAGTCTATGTTGAGGCATTATATGATAATGCAGCTGTGGAAGCAAAATGCTAAAACCAAAAATGCTAAGTGCTACTAATGATACATCTGCTCTTCCGCTACCTGAGGAACCAGAGGACAGGTGGGAACAAACCAGTTCATTTACATAGATGGCTCTATCTATGCTGATGCAGTGCTGCTTTGGTTAAAATCCCTTTAAACTTTGATGATATAGATAGGGAAATCAAACCATATCATACTATTAGTAGACAACAAATAAAGACTTGATAGGAACCTGGGGAGAGTTTATAATCTGGATCCACGCACTGCCCACATCTCGCCTTCATATTAGGGCAAGGTTTTGGTATGAACCAGATATTTCATCCTCACCCCTTGTTTCCCAGGTCCTCAATTCAATACAGAGGTGGTATCCAACAGGTCCTCAATCTGAGCGCTTGGGGCATACTGGGTGATGCATACTTAGACCCACAGACAGTCAATATGAATTTGGGGTTTACCTGTCAGCCATTTTTACTTACAGTAGGATAGGACAGTCTGGGGCAAAAGGGAAGAGGTATCTAGGGAGGGGCCAATCCCTGCTGTAACACCTCTGCACAAGGATCTTTAATCTCCATACTGGAATGAGTGTGAAATAAACTTAGGTTGGCACATAGCTCTGATGCCAGCCAAGCTTTGCAAGAGGCACAGATGATGTTAGCAGACGAGAAGGCTGAAGACATCAGATACTGGTGCCATTGGAAGAGGCAATCCAGATTAAGTGATACTCACACATCACCGGAGAAGAACAGAGCTGCTGCTCACTGTGTGAGACAGAAGCTCAGATGTGGAGTGATAAGAAAAAGGCAGCTTGGTAGCAGATTGTGCCTCTCAAATACAAGTGCAGGAAGCAAGAAAGCAGAGTCAATGTCTTTAGTGACTCTCACAGAGCCTTTGGGCTCACCGATGGGAGGAAAAACACATCAGGACTGGACAAAAGGCATGAGACAGAATTCTTCAGTGCTTTCATCAGCCAATGGGAACGAGCTGTTCACCAAGGGCAGTGGAAAGCCAAAGGGGAAAAAAAAAATTCACAAAAAAACCCCACGAAAAAACCCAGAACAAACAAACAAACAAAAAAAGCATTTGATCAGGAGATACTCTGTGGCAAAATTGCAAAAAGCTGCGAATGCAGATACTGTGGGAATAAATGTTTATCTTATTTGCATGCTTACACTGGTGAGTCACTGTTGTGGTGTTTTTAATAAATTATTCCTGTGTCCTTTTCGCTATTGTTAAAACTTCCTTTGTTTTATATACTCAGGAAAGAGATCTTAAAGTCATTGAGGACAGGCATTTTTTAAAACATCAGTTCAATGCCCTGCAGCAGTCAAAGACGCAAATGAAACATTTAGAATTATTAGGAAAGGCACAGGGAAAGCATTGTCTCCTTGAGTCTCTGTATTAATTCATGGTGTGACATGTTCCAGATATGGTATGCAGCCCTTCAACACCTCTTCAGACAGCAAAGATACAAAGAAGGACATCAGGGATGATTTTAGGTATCAAAAGACTCCACATAAAACCTCCGCTTGGAAAACACATGAGTAGGTAGGGAAATGTGGTGAGACGAATGGCAGGAAGGGAAATGGTGGAAAACATGAATGGTAAGGGAAAGGTTCAGACTTGGAAGTGTGGTGAAATTATCTGGTAACAAATTTAAACCAATGTTAGCATGACTCAAAATTCAGCTGCAGAACTTACTGTTACAAGACAATAAAGAGGTCAAAACTGTGAAGGGATTTGGAAGGGAGAAGACATATTAATGGAAGATCAGCAACTGGTCAAGAGGCAATCTCCAGCCTTGGCAGGCCTCCAAACTGGTGAGGTATTACATGTGTTAACTCTTCCTTACACTCCTCTCAGATATATTTTATTCTCCCCTTTCCAGTAGACACCGACATAACAGCTTCATCATTTCCTTATCTACCAGCAGATAGATAAGCTGTTCCTCTTAAAAACTTCCCTCAGGGCCCTTCCTTTTGGGAACTTGTGTGCTGGAAGGGGTCTCCATCAGTGCAGAGCCAACATTGCATCTTGTAGACAGGTTCCTGCAGCATCACCCAAAGCATGGTGCTTCAGGAGTCAGTGGCCAATGAAAGATGTGGGCAATGCAGCAGAAATGCTGACGTGTGCCTCATAGCTGATGGGTGTTTCTGTTTGATGGCCCCTCATGCCCTCCACAGCTTCCGTGAGCGCTGCAGAGAGAGGCACTCAGTCTATCCAGTGCAAAATGGAAACAAGGCTGTGCTTCATTTATTAACCAGAAACAGAGAGTGAAGGAAGAATTACAGAGACCAAGCTTGAAGATCTGCACTGTGGCAACAACAGACTGCCTGCAATGCTGTATGTGCTCCACATATCAAAAGCAAACAAAAAGTACCTTAGCTTAAAAAAATACCTTACTTTGTGCATTGCTTGCACCACCTGGAAAACATCAGGTATGCAAGATATGTTCCCTGGCTGTTAAAAGAGTTTTCTCAGGTATCTGAGACAAGACCTCCTCATCCTGTCCATGTTTATGATATTTCACTCAGTGGTGAGCAGATACACGATGGACCCACTCTTTGTTCATTAATACCCATCATGCATTTTCCTGGCCAGGGTAGGCAGTGCTCGTTCTGCTCATGGTTGAATAGCTTTAATATTTACCTGGATGATGTGATTTTTGCATAGGATTTGTTATTATCTATCCACCCCAAAGGCAAATCCCTCAAGTAGTGCCTGTTGGTAAGACAGTGAACTTTCATTACATTTAGCTGAAAGGATGTGTTTCTAGGCTACATGTGACTTTACATACAGAAATATATCAGGTTTATTTTATTATTATTTTCTTTTAAAAAAGCTTGAGATACTAATTACAGGTATCAGAAATATACTTATATAACATGTGGTTCATTGACGCAGCAGAAAGAGAGCAAATGAAGGGAACAGTGGGAAGATAATTCTGCCCTAGCATTTATTCCAAGATCTTTCACAGATTTACAGTCTGACCAAAGATAAACAATTCACCATACCATAATTATGGAGTCAGTTTTGTGTCACATCAGCAAGCTGGCATGCTCTATCGCTTTAGCCCATCTTTTCACACTTCTTTTTTTCTCTTGCTACTGTGAGACTATAATTTTCTTCAAGACATGGATATTTTTCCTTTGCCCTGTACAGCAAGTAAGACAGTTGTGGACAACAACTAATCTGCTTCATCGTTACCCCCAAAAGCATTTGGAAGCACCTGTCACACTGATGATACAACCAGAACAATAAAATGTAAATGAATATTTATGCAAAATATTTATGTTGTTTATAGTGATATAACTACTGTATCCTGAAACCTAGATGATGAAAGTTCATCATATCCCTACACAGAATTTGGATTTATGGAGCCTTTAAGATTATTCTCCACCAATGTAGCACAGCAGTCTGTGATTCATGTGTCTCCAGATTTCTATCAATGGGTGAAACAAAAAAAGAGTTTATCTTAAGTAAATGGTTGACTAATAAAATGTCTCTCATGTCACTATAGCTGCCCAAGCAAGAGATATATTATAACCTTGACTCGAATACTGTAATTCTGGGGACAGAACTTTCGTTGCTGACATTTTTATAACCAACTTGAAGCTTTAAATTAGCAGTAATTCAAAATACTACTACCCGATCCTGACAGAGAGCAACTTTATACCAGACAGTGTATTTTAAAGCAAAATTAAAGTCCAAGTATTAGACACAGAATCATATATAGAATGCAAGGGTATACGATAAACTGATTTATAATATTTGCAATATTACTAAAACTATAATATGATCCAGCTACCAGTGAAGATAAATAGTTTTATTTTTACTGTAATATAAAAGCTATCAAAATATTACTTTTTTCTATCTATCTAAACAATTTGTAAGCCACAATTACTGTCTCTACAGTAGTTTACTACTGATGGTTGCAAAACTATAGCCAAAGCTAAGAATAATTTAAGAAATCAGTCTCAAAGAGTCAGCCAGAAACTGGCATTAAAAATTCAAGATCCAGTCCCTGCACTGACATTTATCCTGGTAGTGTTGGAAGCAAATGATTTGTGTTAACCTAAAGCAATTTGGCAGCGCTTTACTTTTTCTGCTAAAAAGTAATGCTTTTCTGCCATTTTGTCTATAATCCAAAAATCTAAAGCTTTCATTTCATAACAAAAGGGAACAATCTTTCCTCTTTGTGATCGCTGAGATAACCTTCAAAAAACAGTGAACTGTAAACTATACAGCCATGTTTGCCTCTGCGCGAAACAATAACCATGAGCCATTATTTGCTTCTAATGGTTCATTGGGTAACTTGATATGCTAATTGGGATGTCTTCAAAGGAATTAAAATGAAAACATGTTACTATGCAACTTAAGATGGTTTTGAAGATGCATTAATCTAATTAAAGACCAAAAAAACCCCAAACCATGCAAATACGAACAAATATCTTTGCAAAATATTTGCTTTACCAGTTGCCCTGTACTGAGAGATCCCAGTCAATGTCACGGCTGGGAATAGGTCCTTGTGGAATGCAAGGATCAAGGTTTCCCTCTGCTTTTACCATGAGGTAGGTAGGTGTGTGGTAGCCATGGCATGTACAGCAACAACTACAATGCCACAGGATTTTTTTTTATAATGCTGTTTGAAATTAAGCACAGGCAAATAAAATCTAAGCAGGCTGCAGGAGAGCAAAAAGCCCCATGCTCCAAACCCAGTGCCAGGTGCTGTGGGCATACTGGAAATGCATGTATCTGCTGGAGCACCTGAGAATGGGGCCAGTCCCTGAGGGCCGAGGACTATCAAGCTTGCTCCCGGCAGCGTGAGCTTTAAATCATCGCGGGCACAAACCAGGCTTCAGATAGATGCAAGCTACAACTTCTAAGAGAGAAGAGCTTCTCCGTGCTCGTCTGCAGGGCCTGGCAAAGAAGAACCGTGTCCCTGCAACATGCATTATTAAGGGCATGACACAGATGAGAAACAAGGAGACAAGTGCCAGCTAACTCCAGGAAGACATCCCAAATCCCCTGTGAACTTACTGGGTATGCACTAAAAATTTCAGGGGGAACTGAGCAGCTCATCGCCACTTACAAGAGCTACCTAATTAATGCTCACTTTTCCTCAGCTACATTTTATATTCTGCTCCTCAGTTATGTAAATTGGGCAGCATTTTACACTATGATTATTAGGTCCTTAAACAAGCAGATTTTACTGCTTGAGACAACACTGTGAGAAGCCATTCTTGGGTTTTGGTTTGGTTTTTTTTTTGTTTGGCAAGGGTTATTTTTTTCCCGCTATCTATTTTTGCTCCAAATTATCTTTCCTTTCAGAGCTTCAGAAATGATTCTGATGTTATTCAAGATGGTATCTCCTCCTAAGTATGCCTTGTATGGCTCTGCATTTCATTCAAAGTCATGTTTGATATTTATCACAATAATCTCTCATTATGAGTGGAAAATTTCATTTATCACATACAATATGAACGGGAGTAATTTGCGATTGGAAGAGTCTTGATTTCAGAAAGAGTGAGACAATAAAAGAATGTTATTGATTTTTAGTTAGATGTTGACAGTGCTGATGAAAACATTAGTATCTTTGAAAGGAGAGCTGGAAATTTGTGTTTGAGAATTTGAGTGACAGATATTAAACAAACCAAATTATAATGCAGATTCATACTTCAGCATAACCCTGACCATCAGAGCCTGAGACACCATGAGTACTGGTCAGATTAACAACCATCTTATAAACAGTCTAAGGGCTTTTTAGACTCGGAAAGTGGTCATGACTAGGCAATTCTGGAATCCTTTAAAAGAAACAATTTTTGAGGGGAAAACAAGGTTTTGTGAAAACAAGTAATTTCTTTAAGCACTTATTTATTTCAATATATAATATGGTATGGTAATCAAAACATTTATGTTACTTTTATCTAATTTGTATATCAAGTAGTAACGGTTTTTCTTTTAATATACTTCTTTGCCAGGAACAACTTTTCCAGGATACTACAACCAACTGCTACTGTACTAAGTGAAACACCTCGTTCTATTTTTTCTTCAAAGCATCTTATGTTTGTTGAAAAGAAACATCTTGAAACCTTGAGCTAAAATAGATCCCTGAAGAACTTCAAGTATCTTAAGAAAAAAATAAAGACCTTCTTGACAGGCCAGTAGATGTCTTAGTAGTAGCACATAGTCTTGCTTTGTTCTCTCTTCAACAAACACATACAATTTTCTCTGTAAAAAGTTGAACACATTATAAAATGAAGGTCTATTCAAATGGATGAACTTTTCATTTCATAATATCAGTTATTACAGAGTCAGAGAATCACACAGAATATTAGGAGTTGGAAGGGACCTCGAAAGATCATCCAGTCCAACCCCCTTGCCAGAGCAGGATCACCTAGACTATATAGATAGATATAGATACAGCTATTACACATAATCCATTTTATGACATGCCAATAATGCAGAATTTTAGAATAATTTTAATTTTAAAATATTTCACATAAATTCAAATTTTTAAAAATTTCACATCAAGTTTTCAGCTGTGGGCTTCCAAAGGAGGATATCTTCTGTCTGAAAATGAAGGCAAGTGGCCCACTCTGTGTCTCATTTCACAGCTGCCTTTCTTCACTATTTTAAATTTTTTCTCTTGCCTGTTGTCTCTATTTTTTTTTCTGGTTCAAGGGGCTAAATTGATCCCATGTTGCGAGGGTTTTGTCAGTTTACTTCTGAGCTCTTTACTCTGAAGCACCTCCACATACCTTTGCTTTGCAACTCCTATAGCTGCTACTTAGCTCTCTCTATCCTCTCAGGTACTTCAAAACACATCTCAGTCAACCTCCCTTTCTTCCTCGCTTCAGAAAGTTCCCTCCCTAGACCATCTCACCAGTGAGAAGTCCATCATTGATCCAGGTGTTAGTCAAGGTCCCTCAGGGTCTTCAGACTGCACCTGCTATCGTTTTTCTCAGTAAACAAGTGAATCAATCACAAGATACAAACCCACTGGACACCAGATTGCATTTATACCCATACACATGTAATTATTTGCTTCTCCATTAAGCTTTCCAAAAGCATTTTCAGCCGTCTGCTTTGCATAATATATCTATAACATCATCTCTCTTTGTGGCTTTCCACAGTAGCTTCTCTTCCACCATTCACACATAATCCAAGGTCACAATGCCAGGCAAGTCAACTTAAAAAAAACCACCTCAAACCACAACAAAACACACATAAAACAAGAAAAAGTCTGACAATGGAGAATTCTAAAAGCACGTTCCTAAATCAGATTAGGTTGAGGAGAATGCCTTCACTTGTAATAAATTTATGTAATTTAGAAATATTTTTAAAGTTTTAAAAAATCATGTCTGCTTGTTTCTTGCACATACAAAACTTTCCACAACAAAAATTATGTGTTGGTTTTTTTTTAAAAAAGACTTGTTTAAAGTTTATCCACTAAAAATAAAAAGGATCTAGGAATTAGAGTAGACACTCAAATAATGCACTAACATTATTCATCTGACAATGCTCATACTAAGTCATGTGATAAGCTCAAAGACTTGGTTCATGCAAGTGCTCAATAGTTTAGTTTCTTATGTGGATGTCTGAGGTTTCAGAATCTCCCGAGAAGTGGATTTCAAATAAGTTTTCTGGTACTTTTGTTTTCAATAAGAACTGTAATACTAAAAGGCATGGTATTCTTCAGTCTGGGCAAGAAAGTGCAACACTGAGAGAGAAGGAATCAAAGGAAAACAAAGTTAATGTGACTTTCCTCCAAAAAAGGTGCAGGATATAAGCATGATTTAGTTTTTTATTTCATAAAAATGTGATTGTCCATCACTAATTATAATGGTTTTTATAACAAGTAAAGTGTCTGCATTTTTGCAATTGATATATATTTTCTCTTTAAATAGACTTGAGTAATGGAAGAAGGATGAAATCTGCTCATAAAGAAGTTTTGTCCAGGTCACGGTCATCTTACTCAAGTGAGTCAGCTACATTGAACTCAACACTGAGTAGAGGCTGCCTAATCTGGCCCACAAGCAGGAACTTGTTAAAGGACATCTAAACTCTTCTAAAGGCATAGGCCTAAACAATAGCCAGAGATGTTCCTAAAGCTAGATAATCCTCAGGAGGGATGCTAAAAAGTTCTTGTGAGAGACGTCCCTGCAACAAGAACTGGGAGAAGAACCTCTCAGGAGTGGGAAGTCTTCAAAGGCGACCCCTATTAACAAGAAACTTCAAAAGTGGGATGTGACATGACGTTAAAATCCTCCCACTGATGTTGAGCGCTTTAAAGATAGAATCCCCTGAAGCGAAATGGAGCCTTTGAAGTGGCACTATCAGCATCAACTTTCGAATGCATAAAGGTGCGGCATACAGCAGGACTGCTACAGAGCTCCTGGTGACGTGATCCATCTTGCTCAAGTTTGATAAGCCTAAAGGCCAGCCGAGAGGGCAAGCAAAGAGAAATACCATTTAGCTGACCCTAAAAGACCTCTTTGATCTCTTCCTGATAATCTTTCTAATGCTGAAACAAAACTGGATTCAAAAATGGGTTGAATAGTTAAAAAGAGTTGCACCTATAAAGCTCATTACTGTATGGTATTCTTGTAGAAGAGGTGGGGAAAGGTTTGCTCTTCTATTTTTCCTTAGTTAGCATAAATGTGTGACACTGAATTGATTGAGGTACTTGTTAATGTTTTTTTTTTATTCAGAGTGGTGTGGATCTACGATTCTGAGCTCCTTGAAGTTCATTAAACAGAATACACCACAATTTTGCTGGAAGTCTATTTCTCAAGCAGCAGTCCAACAACAAGTTAAAACCCTTTCAAAATGTGAGCTGCAAAGAAAACACAAAGTATTTGCTGGTGTTCACACAATTGAATACAAAGTTGTGGTCTTAATTTAAAACTGCAGAAGAACGTAAAGGCAAAATCAAGGTTCTCTGTCATCTGTTTAAACAGAAGTGAGCAGAAAAGAAAAGAACAGAATTTCCAGTTAGGTCTACCCTTGAGAAGTAAATAAGGAAACCTACTGTCTTGGGGACTAGAATACTGCTAGAATAATTAAACTAGTCAAGACCCAAGACTAGATGAAATAGTACAGCTGTAAAGGTGAACTATATTAACACAGAACAAAGGACTAAAAAATACAAACAAACTCATAGAAAAGCTGTCTTGAGCCAAGTAATCAAGTGTCCCATTATAAGTAATTATATAATGATTCTTTGCATAAATATAATAATTTATACTGTAATTCTTTGTATAAATAATTATTTCTATAAACTTGAAGCAATTTAAATTGTGATCCTGTCTAAATACTGTTTCAGAAATTTGCTCCCATAGAGGTAAAAAATCTTCTAATTTGCAGCCAGAAAGCTTTAATTTATACCCGTTCCCTCTTAAACCATTGTTCTTTCACTGAAATAAATTAAATACAACTCTTTCTGCTCCACACACTCCCCCCAGTTTCTCTTTTTTCAAAGAAAAAATGAACACTATCTTTCCAATAACAATAATACCAGACTTTTGGAAATTAGACAACACAGTGTAACCACATTGGCTAAAATCTTCAGGATACTGGCATGCAAAACTTAATCCTGGATAATCTGGCAAAGTTATCCACAGTTAAAATCACAATGTCTTAGTAAGAAGTGCTAGGGAACAAAATTCTAATGGACTCTGTAGCCCTGTCCATGATGTCTTGGACATAAGGATATCCACAGGCCTGAATTTCTCTGCTCGTCTTCTCTGCTGGGCAGATCTGGGGTAATTCCAGTGTAAAAGATGTTTGAATCTCACAGCACAGTGTTGTGCTCAAGTTAACAGCTATATGTCTATACTGTTAAGGAAAAACATGTCCCAGCCAAAGCATAGCTTGTTTCTAATCTGTTTCTGATCAACATCATCACTGCTTCAAGAAGGCTGAAGCAAAGCCTCTCCTGAATACAGTGGCCAGATCCCCGCTGCATAACATTTGGTCTTTGGTCTCCACTGAGTCTGTGGTGCCCCTCTAAGACAGAACTAATACATTGTATGCGTTTTTCTATTAAATGCGTCTCAAATGATACCTATGAGGTAGTAGCCCACCAGACTGATGTGTCCCAACATGACACCATGCCCTGGGAGGTCAAACCTGGAGGAGCCTTTGCCTTGGAGATGGTTAGCTGAAGCAGACTCCTAAACAGAGTCAAGGAGTGAAAAAGCAGTTGAGGTTCAATGTTCAAGGTCACTTTCTTTCACTCTGTAAACATAACCAGTGCACTATTGAAGTGCCCTGGGCTGCATAGTGTGAGTGCACCACTGAAACTAATGGCACTGATACAGCTTCTCAGCAGAGCTATAAACTTGGAAAATTTTAGCCAGTGATGTCTAAAGATTCTCCGCCTGATTCCACTCCAAAGTTCATCTCTTTTGTAATAAGCATTTTCACTCCTTGAATAATGAAGTACATACAAGAAGATCTAAACACTTCATAAAAGAGGTTCCTTCTGATTTTCAGTGTACCCTGTTTTCTGTATTGCCAACATCAGTGATTATCTGAAGAGTGTAAAAAAAGCTGCTTTGCAAATCTATACTTAACCTAACAAAAGGTTAAGGCTAAGTTCCCCAGGAGAAGGATTCTTACAGTAATTCCTATTGAATTGCTAAGTATAAATAGAAGAAGTGGAGAGCGCTCAGCAAAACGTGTGCATCTCTTAGAAGTATCTGGGGAAACTAAACAGAGAGAAAGGTGCATATTAACCTGCTCAATCTAACTTGCTTTTGTGGAACCCTCAGCCAGGCTGGTAGAGGAAGAAAAGCCATGGAGCTCCTCCAAGCATGGGCAGAAAGGGGATTTTGCATGCACATAGCTGAAATCAGTTCCACACAATAATAAACAATTTTCTTAGTGAAGTATGGAGTTCACAACCCCCGTTTGCAAAACAAATAACAAAGGCCCACATAGCCTTCCCTGCTCTGCTAGGAAAAAGCTGCTTAGTGTGCCAGAAGGATTTTAAAAACCTGCTTTAGTTCTCTCAGTTTAGGACCTTGTCCTTCAGGCAACCTTGTGCTCACACCGAGCTCATTTACTTCAGCAGTGCTGCACAGGCGGCTCCACCAGTGCAGAGCAGACTGTGGGGCTGGAGGAGTCAGTGGGTGCCCGTTTGCAACCCGCAAACCCAGTTACCTTGTGCAAAAGGAGACACAACTTTGTCTCTCCCTCTGCATTTGGTAGTAATGTTTGGTTGCTCACACCATGAGGGGAATATTTAAATAAAAAACTCTTTTCAATAGAATTTCTAAGTGGAAAAAAAAAGCGCCTTTGGAGATACTTCCAACAGAACTGCAGCAATGTTTAAATGCTGGACTTGAACATGCCTCATTTAAATATGCCTTTAACTGTCCAAATTTGGGCAGATCTGCAAGGTGGATCCTTACACAAGCACAAATATCATCCTTATACAAGCACAAATATCATCTTGTGATTTCTTTGACCTTACAGGATTGTAAAAGGGCTTCTACAAAACCAAACTGAATCTGCCTCCAATAGTATCACATCATCATCTAAGCACCAGGTTTATCAGTTGTAGCCGACATCAAAAGCAGCTGCTTTAGACCCTTTACAGAAGCCTGTATAATTTCCAAAACATGAAACACCAGTTTCCACCTTCTGATAAAAAAAAATTGTAGCTGCCTTCCTTAGCAGTCCATTACATTAACACAGCCCTTAGCAGGATAGATCATAATGTACATTTTTCAATAAGAGCTCTTTCCAAGCAGTCCCAGAAAAGACTGACATGAGAAGAAAGCCTTGAGAAACAGCCATGAGAATACATCCTGCTTTCTTTACCCTGTCTCCTTTCTTATTTTGTCTTCTTTTAAGGACAGAGAATTTGGTTATCTTCATTTCCCTAGAGTCACTCTATATCCTCTTTTTATCCCTGTACCCATCCTGCCACTTCATATTTTCCCTTTATGAACACCTTGATTACCTCTCTTCACCTTTTTCCTAATATTTATGCCATCTTAACATCCCAGAATTTCCTCATTTCTCTCTCTAGCTATTGCTGCATCTTGCCATCTTCTCCTGCTTTTCTGACTCTGCTGGTTACAGTTCAAATTCTTCTCCAATTCAAACCTAGACAATCCCCCACCTGGGTCCCCTGTCTTGCAGAAACCCCCCACCACAGAGAAACTTCCAATATCTCATCTTTGCTGGAGCTCAGAAGGGGTTTTCCATTCTCAGCATCACTGATCAAGATTTCATACTGCAGAAAATCTCTACGTTCAGCTTTTCTTATCTATCCACACAGCACCATCTTTCCATCTAAGCTCTTATCCTCCTATGCTGCAATCAAAAAATCAGAGCTGTAAGAGGCCAGGTAGTCTGCCCTGCTTTACCCAGTCCTTCATCAGGATCAAATATATATATTTTATACCTAACAGATGCTTTCCTAATCTGTTCTGGATGACAAAGACCCCATAACTTCTCTGAGAAGTCTTTTCCAGCGCTTCACTATCCTGACCAATAGGAAGACATCCCCCTATCTAACTTAGATGCAGTTTAAGCTCACCACTTCTGGTCTGATCCACCACCTTTCACTGATCTTGATGGATACATTTTTTTTCCCACCTCAGAGAAACCCAGGGTGCTACCACAAAGATTACTTTTACTGGCTTATTGCACTGCTATGTGAACATCCCTCTACAGCAGCACCTCTACCTTCCCCATTTCCCTTGTACATCATTTGGTTTCAGGCATCTTTGTAACTTTGCCCACTGCCTTTCATTTTTCATGATGTCAGTTCTTGACTGTGTTCAATACATCTGTGTGACAATAGCCCAAGTCAGTCACAGCAATGGCATGAATAGGCTTAAACCTGTCCCATATATTGAGATTCCAATGGAGATGAGAGGCTTTGGAATGCAAAAACACACTTTTCTCTCCCTAATAGATTTCCTACAAGTAAAAATTACTAGGTATTATATAATAAAAGATAGAACAATATCTTTCTAAGTCAAGAAAACTCAAAGCAATGAAATTCAGTGCAACATAAATAGGAAGATTTGGGGTTGCTCCTCTCCCAGCCCGTGGCAGGGTCTTGTTTTCAGCAGTTCAGTACCTCATCAAGTGGCAGGCTCCTAAGAATGTTCTTCTGTCCTGTAGGGAAGGTGCTGGCTTATCCCTGTCCCTCACTGCATGAGGTATAGGCTATCCACGATGACCACCGTATCTGTCACAATTGCCATTCCTGGAAACTCTTTCACTGCCGAATAGCTTCAGAAGACACGAGTAACCTCCTTCCTAAGAGAGTCAACCATTCCCTTGAAGCAACATGTTTGGATAATCTCTGTTTCCAATCTGCAGCACTACCCACATCCCAGCTTTGAAGCCAGGGCATTTATGTGTTGGAGAATCTTATTTTGGCCCTCATTGCTGAGAAGAAATCTTTGTGAATGTGTCCCAGACCGCTTATCATCTTACAAAGCATACCTCAGAAGACTTCCTCTTTGCACTGTTTCCAAAATCTTGACAGCAAGTAGGGTCTTGGTTTGGTAACGCCACTGCCAGTTGTGCTGATCAGTATTTAAATGCATGTCTCAGATGGTTCCCACCAATTCTCTCTTCTCAGACCACCAGAGGGAAAATCTAGCACATGGTGCAAATTTTAACATGCTACAGTAATAACATTTGTTTTATTATATATCAATTTAATATCAATATGAAAGCAGCTGAATAAGGCCCTTTACTTACTTTCTGAAAATAAACTAATGATGGTTCTAACTAGGGAAAAACTGTGAAGCTAAAGAATGGCATTTTGCCCCACAAATGTGTCAGCAACGCCAAGAAATATTTCAGCAGTGCATGATCATAGACCGTGTACAAGTTGCAAATCTCCAAGGAAAATAGAGTGTCAGACGTATGGTTTTCAATTTAGTGTCTCTTGTCAGCCTGTGTCATACAATACTCCAATCATCTCAGGATGATATTATTAAAGTTATAGGGCACCTCAGCTCTATACTTCTCACTAGATCTGTGTGCTCATGAAAACTGCTAGGTTCACCAATCTTGAAAATGAAATCCAAAGTGCTGCTATGTTCAGCCAGGAAAATGGCAAAAAATACTGCTGAATGAAATCCTGCCTCCTCTGTGACTCAGAGGAACAGGTCTATTTTTTAGCTCCACATCCATTTGATGACGTGTCCATCAAGACTCTGACAGTGACACCAATGCCATCTTTCGCCTGGTTGTGGTCGGATTAGACTGTTAATGCTTCGGGGAGAGGGTTGTCTTCCTGTACAGATGAATCACTGCTGCTCACTGGATGACTTTGTACCAGAAGCCACCTGTGTCAGGGGCAATGGGGTTTTGTGATTTGGACACGTCTACTGGAAATTTAAACATCCTGTTACCATTGTTAAATTGTGGAAGATACTGTGTGTGCTATGCTGACAGACCTGCCAGGACCATGAATTTATCATGATAGTTTCAGTTTCATGAAGACCTTTTCAAATTGAATATTAAAAAATAAATGTTTTGGTTCACCTTGTGACACACCAGAAGACTTTTTGACACTAGAAAGTTTCTTCCTTCTCTGTGTTTTTATGTTTGGGTATAAACACTGTAACATTTATTGAACTTTACAGGAAAATTACATACGGGGGATTCTGCAGTAGGCTTCTTTCTTGTGGAAAAAGAATCCAATCTTTTTTAATATATTATTAATCATTATCAACAGGTTTTTGTACTGTTTTGACAAATATTTACTACATTTGTCTTTTCCTTCTTCCTACATGCCATGTTTCACAGTCTTGAAAGACGAAGGAGATTAGTATACTAGAAGACCTGGCAGAAATGTAAAGCCACAAAACAATCTTTTTCTTCTTGTTATTTAAAGGAACTGTACTGTATTTTATCTGTCTTCCAGTATGAAACTCAAATTCCCTGGAAGACAATGAAATTCTATTGACCAAATTGGCTTCAGAGCAGACATTGATTTTAAAAAAGAGTAAAAGAAAGCAAGTTTGTGACATGTCAAAATAGTCTCTTGATATTTTTGAGAACTGCACACAGTCAAAAGAATCCAAAAAAACATTCATGCTTTTTTTTTTTTTCCTAAACCAAGACACAGCATAAATTGGTGTTAGAATACTGGTTGTGATATTTCCAATTTTAATTTATATAGTTATAGATAAAATGTACATATTAACAGAGATTCTAAATAAAGTAAGTTATTCATTAGACATTTAAGTATATACTTAACATCATTCATCCTAAGAATCTCATTGCTTTCATTCTTAGAAATTAAAAAAAATACTATATGCAAATTGACATGTCACGTTAGCCATAAACTGATCAGAATCTCTGTTTCCACTGGAAGATGTCATCCTAGAATATGCCCAGTCATGCAGTCCAGGTGTCTGCCCTGTGTAGATACCACACGAAGAGCTCGGTTAAAGATGTGATTTGGCTGAAAACTTACCTGAAAAATTTATTTTCATCAAAAGTGTATAGTTAAGTGATTACTCAATATCTGCTTGTTCCACATGTGGTGGTCCAGTTCACAGAGCTTCTGAAAGCTGCGTATGCTGACCTACACATGCAGCATCCCTAGGACCTTAAAAATAATTACCTTAGGGCTTTATTCAGACCTACTGTATTGTACATAGCAATGATTTTATTGGCAGAGCTTCTTTTAGGCTACATCAATACAAGTAAACAAAACAGGGCCAAGGCACAGAAACTGGCAATGGTCTGCAGTCATCTGTTTTGTTTTAAGTGTTAGCAGAGCCTCTTGCATGGTTTTGGCCTATGCCAAGCAGTACTGCCCAGACAACACCCAGGCACAGCTCAGGAGATACCAGATGCCAAGGATTGTTTCCAGAAGGCAATTTGGATATGGGCACCATGTTTTGGGGATAAAGGGAGAGAGCTTAAGCATATGGAGGCGATCCATTGCCATGCTGTTTGGACACACAGAGCACAGTCCCTGGTCAGATCAATTTAGTGCTATTTCTTTCCAATCCAGCTCTAAAGGCTGTTTTACAAATGGGAGATGGAAAGCACGCCTTCCAGTAGCAGTGGAAAATACTGCATTGCTGGGGAATGCAGCACAGCAACAGCTGAGATGTTTTTGGCTGCCTCTGGATTTCTCAACTAATCCAACAGCTACAAATCAAGTTCAGAAACAGATGGGGCACTTCTGGGTATGATCATTTGGAAAGGTTTCCTTGATGAGAGCCTTTGTATGCTACATTATATGTGCTGGACAGAAAAGTAACACACAAAGGAAAGGACGATACTAAAACAGTATTATGCAGGACTGCTGTTCTCAAGCCCTTCAGTTTAAGTGTAAGACTTCTCCAGCCTTTTGCACTTCTATCCAGAAGTGCAGACACCTTCTTGTTTAATTTCCATTCACATGTGATTTCTCAGACTTTCCAGTCAAGCATGTCACCTAGATTCTTCAGAGTTTGGGAAAACAAGTGAGCTTTTGGCAAACAGTTCAGAGCCCTTCCTGCAAAAAAACTAGCACAAACCAGTCACAGCCAGCCACCAAACCCAGAGCTAACAGCAGACCAGACTTGGGCTTAATGGACAACTTAGGCTTAGCTGGCAAGGAAAGAGAAATCTACAAAGTATATCCAAGGTGATGCATGTTTTGGTAGGAACTCAGAACATATTAATTCTCTGACAAAAGGATGCCACATCTATAAAATGGTTCCTTCCTTTGATGAGTTTGGCAAAGTCTTGGGTTTGTCCATGTTTCCATGTTAGGTTGGGTCACCATTCAAAGTAGTTCGTTGCAGCTCCACACTGTCAGCTCAAGAGTCACTCTCTACCTCCCTCACAGTTTTTCTCTAAGTCCAGAAAACACACAACACTTGTCCCAGTTGGAAGCTTTAGAGATATACTAGTAGTGTGCTGGTTTTAGCTGATGTAGAGTTAATTTTCTTCATAGTATACAGAGATGTTTTCGTTATTGCTAAGCAGTACTTACACAGAGTCAAGGCCTTTTCTGCTTCTCACCCCAACTCACCAGTGAGTAGGCTAGAGGTGCACAGCAAGTTGAGAGGAGACACAGCTGGGATGGCTGACCCCAACTGACCAAAGTGTTATCCCATACCATATGATGTCATGTTAACAACAGGTGGTGTGGCTGTGTTTTAACTGTTTTTCCAAGGAAAGTTGCATAAAATCCTGCACCATGTAATGCTGAGTAAATTATGCCCTTGATCTGATAGCAACCTCCCATTTTCTTCTCGTAACAGCGTACTTTTTCCAGGTCCTGCCTTTTCACAAAATCATGAGAAACTGGCAAGAGAGGACTCAGAAAGCAGCCTGGGCCACCACTTGCTTCACAGCAGAGTAGCCTGTCTGTACACAACCATCCCTGACAGATGTTTTCCTGCACTGTCTGCAAAGATTTCCAACCATGGAGACTTTCATTCCACCTGTCCCAGTGTCTGCCTGTTTTTACTATTTCTTCCTAGTTTATCTGTACTGTTTTATAGAATACTTGTATATGGTTGAGTAAAATAAAGTAGTGTCTGATTTAGAATAAATCCAGATTCTTCGTTCAATGACCTGTTAAATGAATGAATATACCATAAAAGTTGATCAAAGAGTAGCAAGCTTTTCACTCTCTGATTTTTACTAGCCTCTGCTCTGCAGCAGATCAGTCTATCGCTGCTTCGCTTATTCATAGAACATAATTATAATGCAAGAGGAGTTCATTATAAGCTGTAATTTGTTTTCTATGGTTTTACAGCACCTAGAATGAGGAGAAAATTATGAACTAAAGTAGCAAAAAAGAGAAGTGCTACAAAGCTAAAGAGTTTGTTGCAAATGAGAGCTCCTTCACATTTTTGTTTGATCAGCAATTACCATGAACAAGAGAAAGGCTAGATAAAAACATTTCTCTTGTCTTAGGAAATTAAGATGAGTTTAAGACACCTTTAAGAATGCAAAAAAGGCTTTGATTATTAGAGATCATTCTTAACAAAGAAAGAAAATGTCTGGAAAATTGCCTTTGAGAATAAATTTGGAAGAGGCATGTTCATGGGCTCATTAGGGTGAAACAGCTATCAGCTTAAACCTGGAATGGGAAAATTAAAAATATGCAGTCACCTACTAAAATGAGTAATAACCATTAATACATGGAAACTAACGACCAAAGGAGGTTAAAAGAATGAAGCAAGCTTTTAAATGCAATTTCCACAGCTGAAATTATTATGCCATATTTTAGGCTACGGTCATGTCATGTTCCACTAGAAAGGTGGGAGTCCCAGATTATATAGCTACGTCTTCCAGGAACTATATTTCCACAAAATCGTATATGAAAATAGGGATTTCAGGTTCAGTACTAGCTCACATTGAGATCTGCAGGTACCCCTGATTAGTATCAATTGCCTGAGGAATCTACTCTAAGCAGCAATAAATGCCTGTTTACTAGAATCCTTTTTCAGCTCATGTTCAGGGCTGATCAAGAATCACTAAAATTTAATACTGACTCAGATACATCTTTGCATAAAAGTAATAAAACATCTGCTATTGCTTTCAGTTGTAATCATGTAAATAATTTATCATCACAGAAATTCTACTAAAAATGTGTTACAGAAGTAGAAGCTACTGCTCAGACTGGATACCCCTTGGTGGGCAGTGTAAGAGTGAGTCTCTGCAGGGGTACAAGCCCCTGGACATCCTTCTGGGAGTACTGCGTTATTAAAGATAAACTTCTGGAGGCAATGTGAAAAATGAGGTTTGAATGACTGTCAGTACTCAATATCTCAGTGTCTTGTCTGCAAAAGTGAAGACGTCCACGCTCACTTTCCTCACTGTGGCTCTGTCCCCGTGTTATTGATGTCACTCCCTACCGTACAGCTTCCTTCTCATGTTCTCAGGAACAGTTCAGGGAGTTCTCAGGAACTCCCTGAACTCCTCCATAAGGTCTTCCTGCCATCTTCACCATCTTGCCAAGCTGCATAAGCAAGGCTTGTTTGCAGATACTAGAGACGTCTGCCAGCTCAAGTACCAGGCACTTTTTGTTTATAATTGGAGATTTTACCTTAAAGACATGAGAAATCTGAGTAAGCATTCAACCCCAGAAAAGTTAGTTCCATCAGAAATTTTGAACTTTCGAGATTATCCCTTTTTAAATTTATGACTTCTATTTTGTTTGCAAGGAAGATTGTTGCAAATGCTTTGACTTTATTCAAAGCATTATTTGTAAACTTCTCTTTTAAAAAAAATATCATTTTAATGAACTTTCAGACACATTTTCTAAGGGGCAAAAGAAAAAAGACTTCTGTTTCTCAGTCATTTTCACCACCTTCAGAAAACAAATTTTCATTTGAAAGTGCAAGTCCCAGTATAAAGGAATGATGGAAAATGAGCCATTCCATTAAGGAATGGTTGTAGATCACTTTTAATCCAATACAGACCTTAGAAAGATGACTGAACCATTTAATAACTGAAATTTCAACTCTTTCCATATGAATTCCGTACTGCATATAATGCTCACCAGTACCATCTCACTGCTGCCTCCTGATCTCATCCCCGTGTGTACCCATGTGCTTTCCCTAGCTAAACATGCATGTGGCAGGAGTGATAGGTTTTATTTTACTGTAGGGAGCCTAGAATCATGTGGTGTGGAATGAACAGAGATCTTAAGGATGTTTTTCCTAATAACAACTCCGTTCTTGGCTGTGTTTGTACATTCAGGTGTGGCAGTGCAGAGAAAGACCTGAGAAGACTGAAAGAGCACACTCTGTTGCAGAAGGGCACATAGATTTTGGAGACACAAAGTGAGAATTAAAAACTTACACAATGTAGCCTTTAGTTTGGTTTCTGAAGTAACCAAGGCAAGATAAACCTGTGTACCAGTTTTTGATTTTAAATGCTTTTCCCTGACTTTTGTCATTTCTATTCCTAAAACTAAACCTTTTCTTTTCTGAAGGGCCTATTAGGTCATTGCCTGTAAAGCCACAGTTGCCTTGTTGGTGAATATGGTGGATACTCTCCTGTGAGCCACATTTGAAACTGGGTAAAGACTGGGGAGAGCATCCTAAGACATATGAAAGCACAAGACATGAGAGCCCAGAGAAAAAAAAGGAAGAGACAAAGATGACAAAGATGCAGTTAATCCTACCAATGACACCAGTCATCCTAAAAATTAAGTCCCAAATTTTTTTCCAGACTCAGCATCCATTCTATGAGGGCAATTAAATTCCTTTGTTAGCTTCTTAGCTCTCTAGCACTCACCAAATGGGATTTCTAAGTACATTGCATTACAATCCTTTCCATCAGTGCTCATAATCTCTCAGAGTAAGCAAAGGCATTTTTTTTTCTCATGTTTGCAGACAATTGCAGTTTTCCTTTATCCTTTAAATCTTGGCTTAAAAAACATAGAACTGCAAATCACAATCTCAAATACCAGCTGCATTTGTGTATGCAGAGTATCATTCCTCTGCATGAGAGGAACAGAACTTTGATAAACAGAGGTGTATGATAAATAAATATGATATGTAAAGCTGTCAGGGACAAGACAGAAATGAAAGTTTTGATTAGTGGGAAATTTGATAACCAAGGCAGTACAACAAATGAAAGTCACTGGATTCTTCTTTGTTCTTCTGCATATGCCTATTTATATAGTGAAATCCAATATTTGATATGCTTCTTATCAGCTGGTTGGCAATGAATTTTAAATTTAAAGTTACCACCAAGCATTTTTTATTTGT
The DNA here is from genome assembly GCF_000695765.1 of Mesitornis unicolor. Lineage (NCBI taxonomy): Eukaryota > Metazoa > Chordata > Aves > Mesitornithiformes > Mesitornithidae > Mesitornis > Mesitornis unicolor. The sequence continues at coordinate 45,859 of NW_010156172.1, forward strand.
CAAGCTGGAAAAAAAGAGGAAATTGTTGAAAAAGCAACTGCTAGGAGATGACACCATGCTTGTGTTCACTTTCAGCCACAGCCTCAAATTAAAGCAATTACTTCAAAATGACTGATGCAGACAAATTTCTGTATTGCACATTTGGATGGAGACTAATACTTTCTATATACACAGGAATAAAAAATGTTACCCTGGGCTTTTAATATGCATGACAGTAAAAAAACATTTGAATGTTGACTGTATTCCCTTTCAATCTGTTCAAAATCTAGAGAGGGAAGTATATGCATTCCTCTTCCACATCTAGTTTGCTACAGTTTTCAAGTAAATCCCTACAGCTGACTACAATCTGTTCTATAAGATGCCTTTGCAAGGTCAACACACAGTGTTGCACTATATTTATTGCTAGCTGGTGAAAATTTAATATCATTTAAAACTTTCATCACCACTACAATTTGGCAAGAGATTCTATTAAAGTTCATGTCTGTGCGGATTCAACTTCGGAGTCTTATAGATAATTCTAAAGCCATTTGACTTGAAAAACTTCAAATCTGCTATTTGATGCTCAGTGTTCATTTCCTTTAAGTTGATGCAATTATTCAAAAATTATTTTGAGATTATTAGGTAAGACTTTTGAAGAGGAGAAATATGGGGAAATAGGGAATGAGCATTTTAAACAAGAAATTGAAATATGTACAGCCTTACCTATTGCAGAGGAATATACTGTGAGAGACATTCCATTGGCCATGGGCTATTATGTTTTCATTGCCAGTTCATTATTCATCTCTCATACTCACAGCATCACCAGTTTTTGCTGGGGGTAGCTCAGCTCAGAGCTGCAAGGCAATGACATTACAAGCATTCCACTGAAAATCCTTGCATGCCAAGCTAATGTTCAATTAACTCAAAGCTTTAAAAGCTAGGTTTGACTATTTACTCATCATATTATAACCCATAACCCTTCAATGTCAAACTAAAAGTGAACTTAAAGATGGCTACTGTCCCCCATAAAGCAAAAAATATATCAAAATACTTTAAAAATGTACAAGCCTGAGCAACTTTGTCAGTTAAAATTACCCTAAAAATGTTTTTACCATTGTTTTCTTCTTAACTGAATCAAAGATGTTGGTACATTTAAAAAAACAATCAATCAATCAATCAAACCAAAACTCCAGGTGTCACAGAATCACAGGAAAATCAATGCTAGAAAGGACCTCTTGATCAAAGCAGGACTACCTTTAAAGCTAGATCAGGTTGTTCAGGGCCTTGGCCCAATCAGTTCTGAAAATCTCCAAGGATAGAGATTACACATTCTCTCTGGGTGCCTCATCCAGGGCTGGACGATTTTTACAGTTAAAATGTTTTTCCTAAACTCATGACCAGTTTGGATATCATTGGAATTAAGTTGGTGTAATCTCGTTCTCCACATGAAAGGCATCTTTCTATCATCATCAAAAGATGTACAGGCTAAGTCAAAGCAGAATTCATGTTAAAAGGTATTTGTGGGGTTTGGATCTATATATTAAACAGTTGACTCTTATATGAGGATGTGAAATCTGGAGCTTTTAATTTACAGACTTGATTCTTGAGACACCTGTCCTAAGTGTGAAGTTTTTTAATAGACTAAAACGCGCTTTCAGTTCAAAACTATCCCCAAACTACCCAGCACCTTTAAAGAAGTAACTGAACCAGACCAATGAGATTAACTAGGAGACACATTTTAGGTAAAATTAAGTTCTTTTCAAAAAAGCCTACATAAGTCCCATGGCAGGCCAACGTACTCAGAACTACAAAGAGAAAAACAACAAAATTTTGTAAATTCCACATACTTTGCTTGATTTTTGCAGCATTTCAAAATATAAGTTCAGAAGAGCAAAAAATAGTTTCTTCCTATGTCTGTGTAAGAACTATGGAATAGATTAGAGTGGTAAATTAATTTATTACTTTCAGATCTCTTAAAAACTTCAAGATTTGCACCAGTTCTTAGGTAGCTCAAATACATTGTGCCATCACTTAAATTTCTTTTTGCGAATCAAAGTCACACTAGTTCTCACAAGCTCATTTGCACTCTGTAGACAGGGCTATATGCCAAATGTGCATAATTCTACTATCATCTTTAAGCCTATATCATTCATCATTCTTAAACTGACATAATTTTCTAATTAGAGTAGTGAATGGGGCATTGCACCAGACTTTATATGATATTAATTCTGTTCCCAACTCTGCAATGGACCTGTGGGGCAAATTGCTTCAGTTCTCTTATGAATTAGTTCCCTTAGTTGTATTGGAATGTAATGATCTATTCTGATGAGCTTTAGTTATAGTGGTTTAAAGTATTCATCTCTCTTCTGCATGTTAGACCAAGACTCAAAGTAAAACACCTTTTCCCAGAGAGATTTAATTGAAGAAGCAGAGATACAGCCTGCTGGCTTAAACTTTAAATGGAGAGCAATACAAATTTCTTAAAATACACTCCTACAACCCCTATGTGAATTGCCCATTTATAACATACATTCCTGATTTTCTTATATTAGTTCATTTGCTGACATAAGCTATTCCCTTTCTGCGTGCTCTTGGCAAGAGCTGTTTAAAAAAGGGCTGTTTCATTGAAAGGTGCCATCACTGGACTCCTGACATGGATCTGGCCTGTTGACCTGCCAGTTTTGCCCCTCAGACCACTCAGCTCACCCAGGAAGGCAATTCTGCAAAAGGTGATGCACAGCTCCATCAGTGCAGCTCTCCACTGAGCTCACTGGCTCAGCAGCCTGCGAGTCCCACCACACCGGGGCTATGAACGCCTCTGGAGATCCACACTGACACCTCTGCCCAGCATTGCCCTGCAGTGTGGAAGTACCCGCGTGTCCAGATCAGTTTTCAGAGCCCCTTGAATTACAATCCACTAAGTGGTATTAAAAAAGCCCATGTCAGCTATTTGAAAATGTCTCTCTCCTGTATTTCAGCAGCATCTAAATCACCAACTTGAAGGTGCACAGCCGTCAGTGAAGGGTCCTGTGTGCTCCCACTTCCTATGACAGTCCTGATATAAGTCCTGCTGAAGGCATTAGCAGGACTCCCATGAAAGATTCCAGCTTTGGTGAACAAAATGCACTATTAATTCCTTCATTTTTATCTTCCAAGCAATTCCTTAGTCATCTGATGCATTCATCACCTAATCCATATTTAGAAGGCTTTATGCAGTAATACATTGTGCGAAATGTTGAAAGCTTTCCTGAAAATCCATCTATAAAATGTCTACCAGGTTTCCCTCTATGTAACCCAACCATTATTCCATTTAAAAATGTAATCAGAGTTGTTTGTCACAATTTCCTCTTCCCAAACCCACACTGACTCATTCTGATTACATTTTCATTCTCCAAATACAGCTTTAAACTTTCTGTGAACATTACCACAAAAATATTTTGATACTGTTGTTGGATTTAATAAATTTACTTTTCATCATCTTTCCCAGACTATTCCCTCTAAGTGACATAAATAAACTTAGTGTTTTCTTATCTTTTGCTGGTTTTTGCAGTGTTGAAAGACATTCATAAAAAAATTCATTGCTCAGCTCTTTTATACTTAGTCATGTAACATGACTATAAGTTAATATTTAATGTTACATTACCCAAACACTTAGAATGTAATTCTCAGTCTAAGATATTGTCCTATAGTGTCTCCTTAAGTTTTACTACAATAATTACAGAATTATTGTGGGTATTTGCTCATTTGCCATTAGGTAGGAAAAAGAAAAAATTCTTCAAATATATTCTTTTTCACCTGTAAAAAAATCATCAGCACTGAGGCACAGTTCAGAAATCCCAGTGCTACTGAAGATATGGACTATATCTTCTGGTCACAGCAAGAATATCCCTTCTACTGCCTGTTTTATCTTGTCTCAATTTAAGAAGTAAACTGATTAGGTATTCACATACTGAAGTCCTGTAGCAGTTAAAATGTCAGAGCAGCAGAAAACACCTGAAAACTCACGGCATCTTAGGAGTATGGAGTTAGGTCTTTTTTCAGGACTGAGGTCATCTGCTCCTTTTGCACAGAGAGGGTAACTTCATCTAATTGCATACGATTCAAGTGCATCTAGAACAGTTGCCATATTAACAATATGAAGGGCAGCCTTCTCAACATTTACTTATATTCATTTGCATCTTAGTGTACTCAAAGGTGCTCTGTGCAAATATTCTACAGCAAAGTATTATTAACATATTGCTCTAAATATGTAGTTCAGTAAGCCTTCTAGTTTATTCTCATTTCTGAAGAAGTAACACTTCCATTGGGATACATCAGTAATCTCTGTCTCAGGAGCAATCAAACAGGAGTTTTGAGACGAGGTCTTGGTTCTTTCCATCCAGATTGGCAAATCCGAAAGGACATTTCCCTATAGATCGTGCCACCATTTTAATGGTTTTTAGATGTGTGTTTTTATCATTAAAATCCTTAAATTACACACATGATCTCTTAGTGTTGCTGTGATGAAGTCCTGATGTGCTCTTCTAACTCCTGAGCACAACTGTTGCGCTCCAAACTTTATAGAGTTTTCTACAGGACTCATTGCTCTCCTGGCCATCTTCATGGTAGATCTATTTCACACTGCATGTCTTCGACAAGTTTTGAAATTTATGATGGAAAAGAAAAACAAACCTACAGTCAGAACTTCCTTCCTAAAACTCAGCAAAATTTGTAGTCAGAAGTCACAGTCTCAGGGAATCATATATGTAGAGTGGGACTAAAATGTAAAGGCTATCGTGCAGCATGGACTCTAAAACCATAGGTTTTTACACGGCTCTGTCGCTATATCTTTCAGCAGATCAAGTTCCTTATGAATATGGAACTGCTTGAAAATTTTTCTGGGCCCCAGAGGCTACTTCGGTCCACTGTTTAGGAACAATACCCAAATCTTCATCAGTCATTTACACAAGTGATGTGACTATTTCTGAAGGATGTAAGACATTCCTTTGTCCAAGATTCACACAGCATTACATAATTTAGTTTGGAATTACTTCCTCCATTATTTTTTAATTTTGATTTGTATTGAAATTTTAAGTATCTATCAGCCAGCATGCATGACTTGGAATATTATTATTTAAAATAAAATAATATTGAAGGAGGGATAAGGAACTATTTATTTTAAACATATTGTATTTGGCTTACAAGTGTTCATATGTTAACCACTTGCTAACTACTGACAGAAAGCAAACAATAAATAAGCAAATTATGTATTTTTTTAAATTAAAAAGCTAGGCTCTGTTTCTTTACCAGCATGTATATCTCCCATAGATGACTCTTTCATTTTCCTGTGCTATCTTTATAGTTATTATTCCAATGTCTGGACTACAAATGAATAAACATAATACACAGTTCATGCTGCTAGCATTGATAAAAAGTCCTGAGATGCCAAGGTAGTATCACTAACAAATAAGGAATTATTTAAAGGAATAGAAATTTTGGGAAAGTCTGCAGAGTGAAATGTATATAGAAAATAAATATAGTCTGACAAAGAGGATAATAAATGAAACATTTGGACAAGCACTATGATGCCAGACTTGTATGTTGACTTTTGAAGGTGTCCATGTGTCTCTTGTGTGTGTCTTGACCAATTTCTGTATTGTATCTCATTTCCCCAGCATCACCAGCAGCAACACCCACACAACTCCAAGAAACATCCAGCTACAATAAGGATTTTGTACATTATGTTTGTAATTACTGTAATTTCAACCATCCCTTGCTGCCACAGCAGGGACCTCCTTATGAGGAAGTGGAGACACACATCTACATATCTTTCAGAACATTCCCAGAAGAATGTCATTGAACCCCACCCAGTATTCGGCTGAGGTTCTGCCGTGGCACCAGTCTTGCTATGACATTGTTCCAATGTTTTGTGCTTTTCCTCCACCACAGTTTCTGCAGCTTGTTGCTTGTCTGCTGTTGATCTGTAAAGAAGCTTACTCTGAATATCCAGCCTCATGGAAAACTGGATAAGATCAAGTTGCATCTAACAGTGCCTTTGGGCTCCATCCACCTTGGTCCTTGCTGCTTTGTTAAAAGAGACATGTAGCCACTTCTGGTCCTTTGCTGTTGCCAGGGTCATTTCAAAAGAGCACTGAAATGCTGGCATCACAAGACTGGCTGCCAGCCTGACATAACATTGGACCTAAGTTCCCTTTGATATCTCCTAGTGCCCAGTTGGAAAAACATCATTCTGGAGAGAACATACACAAGAGGAAACCACATCCACAGAAATGCCTGGAGCTTTTACATGGGAGTCAGCAAGCATCACAAAAGCAGCCCCGCTCTTGTGATTGTAGCTAAAAAAACACAAACTTGAGTCATTTATCTGAAACACGATAGAAAGACTGAAAGCATATTAATAGCTGAAAGCTTTAAAAGATCATCTATTCTCAGTCATTAACCTTTCTGTCATCTACATCTTCCACCTTTCCCATGCAAGTACCAGAGGCAGCAAAGAAACTGAACTGTAACTTACTCTTGCCTTTTAATTCCATGGTAGTGATGAAGAAGCAACCCAATGACTTGTAATGATGATCAGATTTGATAATGTCAACCCAGACATTGGTGGATGTAATATTGTATCTGCAGGTATTTATCACTGCATCTACCACATATAAAAAGCAGTAGTAGAAGAAAAATTCAGTGGAATGAGCATCCTTCTTACAATCTCAATGCAGAGATTAGGCACAAAACTGCCCACCTTCTAGGATACAGGGAGGAGATGTTAAGAGGTTAACTTTCCAGTTCAGGATTAAACAGGGGCAAGGGTAGGCTTGGACTGCGACTGCTTGACTGCTGCAGTGTTCAGTGGTGGAGAGGTCTCCAGTCTCCTGCAAAGTTCAAACTGTCCTTCCACCAGCAGCCTGCCATTAGCACAGTGAAATCCATAACAGAAAGAAAAATAAAATAATAACAATTTAAAAAATCTTAACTTTACTGTTAGAAAAAAATCACCTTTTTTTGGCAAATTTCAGCTGCTATAGCCATCGGTGATGATCAGCTCCTTCTTCCAACAAAACTTCTATGCATACACATGATTGATGTTTAAACATGCATCACCATTTTTCCTCCCCCTTTCTTTCTTATGTTTTTGTTTGTTTGGGTTTTTTTTTGTGTGCTAAGTCTGGTGATGATTTGTGCACAGGCTTAGTGTTAATAAGTTGGTAAGCAATCTCACTGAATACCAGCAGTCTCATTGAGTTCAATTTGTTTGTTTGTTAGGGTCACACAGTGTAATTCGCAGTAAGGCAAGAGCTTACAACCCAATGCTATAAGACAAGACAAGTTACACGAGGAAAGTAAGAGATGTATTGAGATGGCACTACAGCCATGTGTCCTTGCCTGTGTGCATATATGTACACATATAAAAACAAAGATGCAGATCAGTACAATACTTAAAAAAGAGGGAGCAAAAAGAGCTGAGTAGGTAGTTTTAAATTAATTAGATCAAAATGAATTGCGAGAATAAACAAAATAATAACGTAAATATCAGAATATTAAAATATGCTAGGGAACTGGCTTAAAGAAGTCAGGCAATTTTATTATCAGCCCCAGTGGTTGCATTATTGTTGCAGAATGCAGAAAGATTCCTTTCAATTAAAGGCAACTATTTGTTCTGCAGTTGATAAATTATTTGCCAGCTTTGTCTAATGCTGAAATTTTGGCTTTATGCATTCAGAATTATTTGAATTATTAACACACACATAAAGGAAGCAAAAACTAGAATGCGAAACATGTTCCACCTCACATGGTTCTGTTTTTCCCATGAGCCTGAAGTAGAGAAAGTGATTCTCAATGCTTTTCTTCCCCCCCCCGCTTTTATTTGATTTAATGAGGTAGCCCCCCTGCAACTTTATATTTATGAATTCATAATGTGAGCCAGCAATTTCTTATGCAAAGTCAAATAATTCGGTTGCAGAGTCTTTCTCCCACCTCCCCAGAGTTGTTGCTATCTGTCACATTTTATAACAGCACCATCTTTCTTTCATTACAGAAATTACTTCAATAAGATTCCAGCCTTCCTAAGGCACATCACAGGTGAAAACCTGAATCATCACTCATTAAGTAGTTTTAAACTTTGCTACTAAACAACAGAAAAAATCAGTTTAACTTCTGAAGCACTATTCCTTCTGAAATTGTTTATTTCTAGCTTTCATTGTGATTTCTGCCAGGATATGATTTATGGTGAAGAACAACTCTCATCAGATCTGAGACATATGTTCCTAAGCACGTATGTTTGGCTTCCTCTTACTGCACGATGCCAATATGTGCTGCTAAAAAGCTTCCTAGAATCAGCTACAGCAATCACAAATCCTCACTTTAGGAGTGCCTTTGTTCTGCTTCACCTCTTCCCCCAAAAGGGTTAGAGGGATGAGTTAGCTATTCACTAAGAAAAACAGCTGCTTGCAAATCTTTCTTCAGATTCAGTCAGCTAATGAATGCATCTCTTAGTACCTACAGCCCTAAAATATTCACAGGTATTTGCATCAGTTAAAATTTTTCATCTTTATATTTTCGACATTGGTACATTATTTTCCTACCTTTTATTTGTGCTAATCCCTTGATGATCATTGACTCAAAGTGTAGAAACAAGGTACTGTGATTCAGGTGCCATTTTCAGACTGGCAAAATAAGCAGCTCATGAAAAACCTGTTGAAGACACTCTCTACAATTACCGTGTATGGCACTCTGTGATGTTCTATAAATCTCTGTACGTGTTGAAATCAAAAGTGGTCCATTAACAGAAGAAAGGGAAGGTCAGCTCATTTGTATGTATTCTTTTGTCCAACTGCACTTAGAAATATAACCCTGAAGGCAAAGAACAAAATATAACCCTGATAAGCAAAGAACTCTTTAAATCTGAATATTCTACAGGAACATGGCAGTTGCCATAATGGATCATATTTGAGGTACTCTGTATCCTACAGGTCAGCAGCAAATGTTTCAGAGAAATATTGTAGCATATACCTCAGTCTTCAGCCTTCCTATGTAGACTGCATTCATATCTGTTCTTTCTACCTTGGCAAGAGATGTAATAGAAAAATAAGTCCTTTAGAAATGGACATAGAGAGATGCTTCCAACAGCAAGGCCTAAAGGAAAGGTTAGGACTTCTTTGTTTAGAAAAAAAGAAACAAAAAGATTTGCATGCCAAAAGGAAAAACAAGCAAAAAATTTCAGTACTGAAAAACAAACATGCAAACAAAAAAACAACACACACAATAAAGAGATGTTCAGCGAAACAGAAAGGCAACATAACTGAAATGGATCAAAGACTACAATCTTTTGATGAGCGAGAGTTGGACTGAAATGAGGAACATGATGATAAACTCATCACCACGTTGGTTACTTATCCATAGGTTTATTGTGAAAGGGAGGGATATTTAGAGATATTTTAAAAAGTGAAGAGAAAAATGACAGAAAAACAGAGGAAAAGAAGTATCTGTTGCTTACCACCTGCCTACCTACAATGTGGAGTTTTGTTGAAAGGCTGGAATAAGTGAGTGAAAAGAGAACTAAAGAGGAGACCATAAGCACAGAGGTACACAGAGATGTTGATGTGGGGCTGGAAAGGCTTAGGAGGCTGAGGAGTCTTCCAGACATTACCCATATAAATAACTCTCAGAACTGGACTTTTTTACAGGATTCAATACCTTTTTTTGACATATTCTGAAAAGACACCAAAGCCTCCTGTGTACAAGTTCCTTAAGGGATGAGATAAGGTCCTATCTTTTGGAAGCAGAACTTTTAATGTGGCCAGTTGGAGAAATGCTGTAGGATGCCCTAGGGTTTTCTGTCTACCTTATTTCCTAACATGAAGGAGTTGCTGTCAACTCCAAAGACAGAGAATTAGTCACTACAATGAAGCAGAGATTCTTCCTTTATTGCAAACAAGGCTGTTTATCAGCTCAAGGAGACTGATAAAAGGAAAAGTCATATCAAACTGCTCAATCAACATAAGAAGTAATGGATTGGTTAAGTACTAGTTGTCCTACACAAAACAAATGAAAAACAAAACCATTGGTGTATTAATTCTAGTACAGTACATTAAAGTTCTCAGTTACCAATATCTCAGTGCTACTACAGGGCTCTTACACCTGCCAACTTCAACTGGATCATCTGGGTCTTAATTATTTTAATTAAAAGCAAATAGGCTGCGGGGGAAAGAGCCCATATATTATTATTGCATGCCATAACATACCACAGAGCTCACAGTATCCCACTGTAATGCCAACTCGTAGCAATAGTCTGTAGTGATCACCCATTTAAATAGTTCAGCAAAAGTCATTCTGATTCATACATTCCCAAAGAAAAATGGCTAGTCAGCAGTGATACGAAACTACTTTACTGCACAAGAATATCAGCAATAAATAAACACACTGAAAGAACTGGGTATCCAGGCTTCTGTTTGCCAAAATAATTCATCCACTGTGTTGACACTCTCAAATTCTTCAGCCCTTCCAGGTTTCCAATTTTACCTAAACAGAAATTAAAATTTTCATGTTTTATGATTCTTTATAAGCTTATCTTCTACTCTTAATAAGCGAAATTAGATTTTTTTTTTTACTTTAACAAATCAAGCCAAAGAACAGAAATGCTTCTCTTTTTCTGAGAGGAGAAAAGATATTATCACTTCATTGTAATCCTCATAACTAGTACCCTCCAAAGGCGTCCTGACACCTCTCTAAGTCAGGGCCAGCAGCAAGGTGACCAACTAAGAGGAGGGTATATGTCCTTGATGAAAGCACAAGATTTGAGCATGGTGTACTCAGAGAGGAGCCATCCCTTCTTTGCTGTAGGTTGTCCAATGGCCACAGTCGACAGACAGCAACTTTTGAATGCTTTCATACCTCCTTTTCAATAATTGTATTAAGAGAAAAAAAAATCTATTACTCTCTGAGAAGTCACTTTAGTAATGTGCCTGTGTTTTGACAACTATTCCTACAGAGATTATTTCTTACCTAAAGGAGGATAAGGCAAGTGTCTTCCTCTATTTAGGCTTGACATGGGCAAAAACTATGCATCTAGCAGATGTACATCTATATAGACCTAACAACAGAAGCAGTCTTTGCATCTTAGGAGGGCAGGGAGACAAAAACAGTAAAGTGATGAGGCTGAATTGCAAAGAAGGAGAAAAATACAAGAACATAGATAGGAAAAGACTAGAGCAGTTGAAAATCAAAAGGAAGGGCTATTTTTTCCCAGTGTACGTTTTTAACATTTTTGAAAACTTCCACTCGTGAACAACCTCTGCTAGGCTTTCTGCTCTGCAATGGACCAAGATACCCTCTGATTGTTCAGAGGTCAAGTTGTGTATTCCAAGGCTGCCTTTAACATATACCGAGCTTTACTCTCAAATAAGCTTTTGAATATAGTGACACTTCAGATCTATTGAAATCCCAGTGTAGTCTCATTTTTCTGAAACATATGCCAGAGACAAGCTCTTTTTTTGTCTCTGAAGTTGCAGATACTATTAGTATCCAAATTAGCAAATCCTTAAGAAATGTTGCAGACCTTTTAACTTGTAGGAAGTTTCACAGTTTCTATATAAATTTTAGAAAAAAGTGTCCCCTTAACTTTTTTGCCAGAGTACGTATGTCTGTCTTCCAGTGACTTAAGTATCTGAGTATCTTAAGTGCTGAAACCTTTGTTTCAGTATCCTAGAATCTAGAGGATGTGAAACAACTAGGAGATAAGGATCCATCTGTTCTCCATCCAACCACTAAAGGAAAGAGGAGGAGGAGGTGTTTTGTCTTTTTTTTTTTATTTCTGGTGATGCCTTCCTCAAGACAAGTTCCCAATAGCTGCTGTAAAAGCTGAATTTTCCCCTTTGCATTCAATACCTGGAAAAAAAAGGTGAATGGGATTTTGCCAAAGGATCTATCCCCTTTCCGGGATTCACAATCCAAGGAAGCCAGCTCAACCAATAGCTCCAACATCTCGACAGTGCTCCCTCCCTCACTTCCAGGCCACCCCTCTGCAGAGCTGGGTGCCCATCTCCTCACCAAGGTTTGACAATTTCAGCAGTGTATGGGTCTGCTAGATACTTCTTCAGTCAAGTATTTTGTCCTCAGTGCAGCAGGCATTAACTGCCTGCCAAGGAAATGGCTTCATGACACATTGATTTCTCTTTTCCTCTGAAAGATTTAAGACATCACATGGCTAAAGCTCAGTGGATGTTCATTGCTCTTTACCCTTCTCTAGTACTGCATGGTGTGGATTAGTCTGGATGAATCGGTAGGTAGGGTTGTCCACAGGGAAAGGGTAATGATTAACCACAGATAATTTCCTAAACAACTGAGCAACATCCATTTTATGGAACACTTTTCTGTTTTCCACATCTTTGCACCTTTATTTACACCATCCATTGTCTGAAATTCTTCCATCACTTCCAAATAAAGCCCTTTCCTACCAAGACTGGTATGCTTTTGCAATGATCTACTTGTAACTATGCTGAAGTGCATGGGATTACACAGAGGAAGCAGAATACATTTATAATCCTTGTAGTAGCTGAGGACAATACACCACAGGTGTTAATCTTTTTTCATATTTATTTATTTTGAAGAGCTATATTCCTCATCGGATTAGGATTTTTTCTATCAAGCTTTCTAGTTTATTTTGGAAAGCCAGTGATCAACATCAAATGGAAGTCAAGTGAAGGACATTTTATACCATGAATGACGTAATTACATTAAATGGTTATTCTAGGTCCTCCCCTATTTAGTTAATTATCTTCCTGACTTTGACAGCATACTAGTAGAAATACCAAGTGCTTTTCAACATTTTGATCATTTTAATTATCATGGAATCTTAAAACCTTTATAATCCTCCTTTGATGCATGCAATAAAACATATAGTTAAAGATGATTCATTGTAAAGAGGTAATGTCATTAAATTGCTGATCCAAAACCAAAAAGTACAAGAACTGGCACAGTAAGTCAGTGAGAAATGGTTACCCTGTTACACACAAAATAAGTTCAAGAAAGGACTTACTGTGTGGAAGCCAGGTTGCACACAGCCTGTTAACAACACTCAGAAATCAAGTGTGGATGATTTTCCTCATACAGCTTTTGGAGGCATGGCCAGATCCCAAGAAATCCAAAGCACGAAGGAATTGCATGTCTTCATCTTAAGGTGAATGAAATACAAGACGTTTATCACTTCTTTAACTAGACAAATAGAGATACTCTGGGTGAGGCAGATGAAAGTGCCCAGTGCAGATACCACAGTGATACACACATATATGTGCACACATGTACACACACATATAATGCTTCTGATTCTGAGTCAGTCTTTCCTTCCTTCTCAATAACTTTCAGTGTTTTCCTGGTTTGAAGAAGTTTCACCCAATCCTAGAAAAGGGCTCCCAGGAAATTCTCCTGTCCATTACTTCCCAGATTCAGTCTGGGGCTTGCTCCCTATTCCAGTGTTTTCTAAGCCTCCTCATTGTGCTGAGGTTTCAGGTTCCCTCCATGCTCCATCCTTAGCATGTGCTTGCTCATCTATGACCTCCACCATGGTTTCCAAACCTGACAGTGTGCAAGTGCTCACAGGCAATATGCATGATGCCCCTTTATCCTAGAGAATACTGTCTGACTTAATAGGCAATATCCAGGACATCCGCACTATTCATAGAAAAAAATGACAATGTTATGTTATCTGTCCCTAAAGTCTAGTCTGGAACTCTACTATTCTGTCTGCCAGAAACCATATTCTAATTATTCATCTAAATTGAGTCAGATATGATAAGTTCTCATGACACCGCTTACCTGTAGCAGTAGTTTTAAAAGGTCTTTCCCTTCCTGGCATTTTTCTTTCTTGTGCATTTATAGACAGCACTTACATCTCTCCTCAGTTATTTTTCTGATCTGCTCAAGCCAAGCTCTTCTGGTCTAAGGTTCTGGGTGCATTATGCTCCAATTCAGAAGAAATCACAGCCTTTAAAAGAGGCAAACAGCCCTCCTCCCTTTCCAAAATGTGCATGCATTCATGGAGCCACACAATGAATCAGGCTGGAGAATGATCTGGGTGAAGGCTAAACCTCAAACCATGTTCTGCAGCAGTACAGACTTATTCCAGTTATTCATGCTAAAAACCTTCTCTGAAATTCTTGCTATAAAAATGAATATTTCTTGAAAGTAGGTGATCAAAAATGAATGCAAGATTTTAGATGCGTGCCAGGACTCAGACATAAACACAATGCTGGAAATTGCTCATCAAAGACTACATGTGCTATTTCCTAAGGTGAAACTTCCCAAATTTTCAAAAAACAACTTTATACTATAAAGAAACCAATACTATGAAAAGTTTCTTACAAAAAAAAATTGTAGCCAGCATTATACACACAACACAAAGTATTAATTAAAAAAAAAGTCACCCAAAGACTTGTTCATCTTCTTGTGAAGCAAAGACAAAGCAAAATTTGAATGAGGGACAGAATGCCTACAAATTAGATAGACATTTTAATCACCAGGCTATTTGCTTGTCTGCATAAGTCCTTGAATTACACCAGAAATGAAATCTTAACACTCAATCACATTTCCAAAAAATATTCCTTAGAACAAGCAGGAATTTCTGCAAACAGTTTGAAAAACCATAAGTGCATATTGGCATTAACTGAAACACTTTCACTCATTTTTCTCCTTTTATACACTGGAACCACTACCTCCTGATTCACAGTTTAATGGTTTAGCTATTAATGCTTTCTGATCTAAGGTGTTTCCAGTCTTGAAAAAGTATAGGCTTCTCCCATCTTCTTCTGATTAACTGAAAAAATTGCGCAATTGTTGTGTAACTAACGCTCCAATTCATCCTTCCTCCAGGTCATTGGTACGCATATTTCATAACAGATTGGTAGGTCCTAATGCTCAGCTCTGGGGCAACTCACTATTAACCTTTTTTTCTTCTGAAAAATTGCTTATTTATTTTTACTTCATTGTCTATCTTTTAACCACTTATAATCCATGGCAGGATGTAACCTCTGACCACCAAAGTTTCTGAATAGTCTTCTCTGAAGACCTTCAGCCAGAGTCTTTTGTTTGCAATTTTAAACACATTACACTCATCCATTCTCCTTCACTCACTACTACTTCTTTAAATTTTCAATGAGTTCCAGCAGGTGAAAAAAGCTTCAATTTACTCTTCAGAAATAGCTGGTATCTTATGCCATAGTCACCTTGGAGAGTAAAAATTTGAATAGCTTCTTAATTTATTTTGTAGTACTTCATTATTATTCACCAGGAGGTAATTTTTAGCAACAAGCTTATCTTAATAAACACATAAGGCCTAATTCTACTAGGTACCTTCTTTGCAATCTAATGCAGACACGAAAAAGTACTTTTAGAAAGTAATGTGCCCATAACTGCATGATGGGTATTACAGATAATACCTTCAGTAGTATCTTTACCTTCCCAATTAAACTGTAGATATTCACAAATAATAAAAAAAAACAGTAAACCACAAGACAAAACAAAAAAACGCATCAATAAACACAGAAGCAGTAACATCAGGTAAACTTATCCAAATGTTTTAAGGCTTTTTGTGGTTTTCATTAAAGTTGTTTCCTCTGTCCTACATCTTTGTGTCATTGACACTTCAGGTGCCTCAGGAATTTCTAGAGTTACAGATTGCAGCTGATCAGGAGATGGGCCACACAAACATTTGTTGGTGTGGTTAGACATGCACAGGTCCCACAGAAGGAACTTCTACACATCCTGGTCATGCAAACATGCTTTTGTCCATCCAAATCTTGTTACATTTCACTATTCTGTTTTCTTTACCTGGACAGTAAGTAAAAAAAGGTATCCTTTCTCTGCAGAGACAGAGCGTTAGAAGAGGATTTTTCTTTAGGTGGATGCTCAGGGAAGGGGAAGGAGGCAAGAAGCATAGGGGAAAATTGCTGCGGGTTCATTGACAAGTCAAAAAAGAGAATAACTGGCCAAAAGAATCTATGTCATCTGGGGTTTTGTACCGAACAGTTTCTATAGCTTTAGATTAATGTAGTGAGAGCTTCTAGAGTACAAGCTTCTAGAGTACAATAATTACTTAAAGGAGAAAATAGTGACTATGGAAATATCTGAGATACAGAAGGAAGTTTAGGTATATTCTTTCAGAAATAAAGCTTTTCATAAAAACACACTTCTTCAAATATAAGCCAGTAACAAATTGTCCCATCTTCTGTCTAATTCCAAGAGGATATTAGTCTTCTAACAGTAATCCTTGCACTGCAGCTAGTGAGGATAAGGAAGGATCTTGTCCATTGGGACAATTAGTCCCACAAGAAGCTGATATCAGTAATGGGTGTTAGTGGTAGTAGATTAGTGACTGCCCTGTGCTTCCTACGAAACTGGTGGATTAGTGCTGCCTTTTTCAATTACTTTGTCCGAGTGTAATTACACTAATTAGCTCCACCACTTCATGTTTAAAATAGCCATGAATGAGATGAGGAGACATTTTCCCTTATCATTCTGGTATGCCCTCTCCTGATCTCCTTTGTAGCAGCCTTGACTTGTAAAGATTCACTCTACTTTCCTAATGTCTTCATAGACTTAAAGTACTTTGTATTTTCTCACTTACTTTGATAATTTGTTCTTCAGATTTTCTCATCATCTCTTAATCTCCATTTTATATCCATCTTGAGCAGATGCTCTGTTCTGCTGGAACGGATGACAGTTTTTGTTTCAATAATTACTTTTACCCTTTTGCTTAAACTCCCTAAATTAAGCCTATATTTTATCTCACCCATTTGGGGGAAATAAATGGAAGTAAAGTCCAAAAGTTCTTCTCAGGTTTTTCTATGGCAATATAACCTGTTTTCAGTGCCTCTTAAAGAATGTTAAACTCTTCCTCCCCCAGTTTCCATAGGTTGACAACCATAGCATTGAACACAACTTGAACCTGCAGAGTTAAAATATAGGATGCCTTTCTCATGGAAGAATTGCATCACACTTGGCAGCTTTGCTATCCTTAACTGACATACAGAGCTACAGCCCACATACTAGTGTTATGAGGGATATTTCTCATTTGGTATATTTAAGTGTTTTACTTCCTGTGATAAAGATCTACAAATAATATCATTACCACTTCAGTAGAACCCGAAGACCTCAGATAAGATTAAATATTGCAATGTAGTCAACACATTCAATAAATTATTATGACACATTCCTTGGTAAAGAGAATGTTTAGCTGAGTGTGGATAAGCAACAGCCAGAAGGGCAGGGAAGATTGTCTTTAAAATGAAGCAAAAACCAGCTTTAATTTCAGTACTTTTCACTTGTCACAAAACCATGTCTGCACTACATTGTAGCTTCTGCAACCTCTGCAGCCTCTGGTGCTTACTACAGCAGCACAGAATAAAACAATTCAGACAGATCCAGGACTGCAGCAGAATTAGAGAAATTAATGCTGAAGTCTGGCAAAAAAATCCAGAAGCTTTTACCGCCAAAGGCTGGAGGTCTCTCCAGTGTCCACTCAGTGCCAATACCCAAGTGCTGGGTGAGAGACTGATGTCCCGTAAATAAGAGAACAGGAAAAAATCAATGGCAGCAGGGACCTACACTCTTCTGCTGTCAGGTGCAAGGAGCCAGACTACATTAAGTAAACTGGCGTATCTGGTTCACAAAGGAGTGCTGGCGCCTGGGCCCAGAGGTAAACAGAGCCCTGAATTAGACACCTGCTTTTCCTCACTGAAGTACCTGCAGGTGGTGTGTGCTGGAGGAATAGGCTTTCCAAATGGATACCCATGGAAAAAAACGCACAGACCAAGGCTCCCCTCAGCTAACCTGCAGGGTTGGCATCAGAATCAGAAGGACACCCATAAGACAGGCAAGAAATCTGCAGTAAAGCCTGAAATTGAAGCCACTTATCTCAGGCTAGTTTCAAAAAATCCACCCAGGCCATCCTCCTCATTCACCTTTTCACAGGAACCCACCTCACTGTGGTATCTCTGTGACAGATGCTGAAGGACAAGCCCCCCATGGTCTGGGATCAGGGGTTTTGGCCCAGAGGAGGAGTCTGACTTTGAACAGTGTGGGGCTGTCTGGGGCAGCCAGGCAGGACCCAGCATGGGGAAGGGCTTTCAGCAGAAGCAGGATGTGCTGCTTCTTTCTTCTACTGTAACAGTCCTGGACAAAACCAGGAACAGATCACAGCACACTTCTACCTTCTCCCTCCTTTCTCATTACCCCACAGCTTGTGAAACTTTCTATAAGGTCATGAATATAAAGACAAGGAAACTCATATAGCAGCAGCCTGCACCCCATAACCATCTTACAGGTAGCTGTATGCTCTGCCAGTGCTGTGACAAAGGGAGTTCCCCTACTACCTGCCCTCTCTGTTGGAAACTAACCTCAAAATACAGTTTCCAATTCACAGACTTATTGATCTGTTCTTCTGCTTCATGTGGTCTTTTCTGGGAATCCTGAGGCTTTTCCTTATTGTCTCCACATGTACATTCTTCTGAAGATGGCATTTTGTTCAGAGTTTCCATATTCATAAGTGCTGTTTCCTGTGCGTTTATAAATATATGTAAAAGTATATATATTTATATATGAGCACTTCCTGATCCAAAGGAAATCGGCAATCAGATGGTAGTCTGAGATCATGTGAGTATGATGGCCTCGAAACATGGCAGCCAGCCAATCACAAAGCAGTACAAAAACACATAGGGGAAGATGGTGTCAAAATGGTGTCTTTCATGTACATTGTGAGCAGGAGCTTCCTGTTCTGACGCACTTCCAGGTAAACTGGAAGGGGTGGCTGGTACTGCCAGCCAATGAGAGGGAGGTCTGCGAGCACATGGGGTATGATGTTATACAAAATGGCAGCCAACAGGGGAAAGAGGCAGGGTAAATGGGACAGGTGACTGGGAAGGTCAGGGTTACTGAGGCTGGTGGGACACTGGCAGCTGGGAGGTGCGGGACTTCCACCAGCAGCTTTGGGCAGAGCCTCCACCACTTTTGGCCTCTTGTGAGAGTTGTCCTTCTGCAACTTGGCAAGCTTAAAATGAAGATTTACTTTATTAACGGAACTTGGAGTGGGATTAAGATGTCATTAGCACCCTAAAAGTAACAAGGAAAAAAAAGTAACATCTGCAAGGGAAAATTCCTACAAGAAGTAACAGATGTGATTCAAAAAGGCTTCTCTGAAAAGCATTTAAATTTTTAATTATTTAACAGATCTTGCTGTGTAGAAGCAATACTCCCACAGATTTCTGAACCATAAATAGCAGATTCAGATTACATTTGAAGAGATTTAATACCAGTGGAAGAGTGGACACATTTCTACAGAATAAACTAAAGGAAATGTCATTTGTGGAGGCATATCCAAAAGCAATCTAATTTAAATACTGTGCAAAAAATGTGGAAAAATGCAGGTTTTTTATGAAGAATAAATTCCAATTCATTCCCACAGATGCAATGATGAAATTCCCAGTGCTTACTACATTGAAAAAGGAACAGGGCAAAGTGCTGATGATTACCGGGAAAAATCCACCTTCTGAGAGGGAAATAGAGTACATGACTGAAAAGGTGTTTTTATCTTGTTTTCATCTCTAATTTCATACTCACTGATTAACAAATTTACTCTGTGCTTCACATGATATCATGCATTATTCAAGCAACTTCTTAAAATTTAACAAAAGCGCAAGGAACAAGAGGAGAATATCATAATACACAGAATTTTAAATCTTGTTACACCAAAGGTATGCTGAAAAGAAAATATCTGCTAAGCATACCAACATAAACAAGCTGGTTTCCACACAGCTTGAAGCCTGGTTTTGTTTGCTTTGTTTACCAGGGTTTTTCCATGCCAGGAGCCCTGTGTACAAAGCCGTGCAGTAGCTGAATAACATGCTGCAAGTAAACGAATCATTACAGAAAGGAAAACACAATTCTTACTCATTAGGCTCACAATTCTTCTTCATTGGTATATTCTTTCCCCGTGATTGAGTATTAAAAAGAAAGAGGTCTGGGGATTTTCAGAGAGGTACACGGGTTTTTGAAGTGCAGAAATTCTTGCAAAAAAGGCTGCCAGAAGTTAAGAAGGAACGAGTGATCTCTGTGTGCAACCCTACACTTTAGTCAATCCAGGTTACATCCTTTTTCTGCAGGTGAAATTCTGTATTATGAAAAGATATAAAGCATGGCAATGTCAGGCTTGTACAGACCTGAAGAACTGAATGCAGGGAAATTATAATAGCTTCCAGTCTCCTTTCCTGGAGATCTGCTGTATAATTAAGAGTTTTCCACTGAAGTGAAAACTCCTATAGTTCCATTTCTTTACTGACCTTTATTTTGCCTTAAATAATCTTGTTTATGCTGTTTGACTTCAGACTTGATTACTTTTTTTTTCCCCCTATGGTTGCTTTAAGTTCTCAGTTGAAATGGTTTTGTTAAGAAAAACAGAAAAACAACACAAAAACCCCACAGACGATTGCAACAGAATCTGAGCATTTTTTGATCACAAGATGCTTTTTGACTCGGGAACTTGATCACACCCAGGAATAGCGATAATCGAGAGACAGCAGACTTCATGATAAATTCGTAACAGACTGAGATTTCACAAGGTTCCTGTGATTTACAAACCCAGCTAAAATTAAATCATATTTGAGCTCTTGACTCCCTGGGGAGCCTTTCACAGATACCACAATTTAATATCACAATTATTGTGACTATGCCTATCACAACAAGAGAATCTCACAAGCTCTCATGAGTCATTAGAAAGAAGTACCCCAAAGTGTGAATGCTTAAACAGAAAGACCTTTTCTCACAAGCCTGACAATTTATTAATCTTGAGTGTAGACACTGCAGTTCTACAATCAAACTTTATCCTACAGCAAGAAGCTGAAGAAAGCTCTCAGTATGGCCGGTGAAATTGCACAATGGTAATTTTCCTCTGTCTGTGGGAAAGGAAGCATGATAAGCAGACACATCTAGATTTGGAGGGTTTTTCTCACATAAATTTCTTTACCAGGTTGCTTATGCTGACTGGCTATGTAGATGATACGTGGATTAGGCAGCAGACAGATCATCTGTCTAAATGCCATCATGAAACAGCTGCCTTCTTCTTTTCTATCCTGTTAACGCTAATCTTCCAAATCTCAAGCAGGCACTGGTATTATTCCTATAAAGACAATAATAAGAGCAATGGACCCAACAAAATGCTGTGCAAAGTGACATGTCACATTAGAGGAGCACTTTGTTTTCATCTCAGGATCCAAAGCGTTGGAGGCAGCACATTTAGAACAAAACTCCTGGACTGAAACCTTGAGAGCTTCACAAATCACATTTTCTTTGCAAGCCAACACAGCATTTTTTTCTAATTGCCAAGTTGCTGATTTTAATGTAGACTGGACTCTGTCAATAGGCTGGGATTAATGTTGTGGAGATGCTGTAAGTACCTAACAGGAAATAGCATTCCCTCTGATAAAATCATCTTTATTACTTGTATCTGCACTTTTTGGTTCTAATGAGAAATCCCTGGGCCAGGACAGTTTCTAAGCACTTGAGGAGATGTTATGCATTTACCTAAGGCTTATTTATTGTTATTGTCATTAGAGTCACGGTCTGGAACTGAAACATCATGTGCAGCGGCGGTTTTTTCCTCTCTTTTCTACGACCAGACTTGCTGAACTTCTTGAACTTTGTGTGAAACCTTCCAGTCCTTTTTGGTGTTGCTACCTGGCTGTGAGCCATTGCATTTCTGGAGCATGTCTGCATGCTCCATGTCGTTTCTGCTGACTTCTGTACACTGGAGACCATAGGGGTACCATTGCAGTTTCTTGTGTGGTCACAAATCATACAGACAGAAAAGTGCTATGAACAGGGAGTTATGTGACATGAGATCATCTGATGTTAAAATCTTTGATGTCTGGTCACTTGTTAAAGACATATCAGCATTTCTAACTGTAGCCACAAATAGTCTGAAATGTTTTGAAATGTTTTGATAGAAGGACGTGCAGAAGAATGTTGACAATATATTAGATTATTTTGTTTTCATTTTAAAATAAATATGAAATTCAAGCTACCTGAAATATAAAATAAAGTGGGTTTATGTGAAGTTTTCATGTTTGCCCATCAGATCCCTGGTGTGAACTCCACATGTTCTTTTTGTGGGCACAGCTGAATAATATGGTGCAGGTTTTGCAGGCACACACATAGCCCAGACAACTACATGGCCATGTTTTAAGTAATGTCTGGAAAAAGACACCTCCACTTTTTGAGGACAGATGCAGGCAGCCACACGGTCGAATGCATGCATACATGGTTCCTATAAACTGGTCATGTGAAATGAGAGTGCAGGGTTTTTATACTGCTATGGATCCATCAAGTTACAGCTGTAATCAGAGCTCAAGGCTTTTCATATTTTATCCTCCAGGTATAATTTATGTTTTCGCATCAGTAAAAGGCTCCTAACCCCTATTAAGCAGTTAGTAGTCTATTGAAAATACATATAAAATACACTTGCAATATAAAAAGTGACTAAATTAATTTTTCCTTCCACTGTTTGACATCAGTTTTTTTAACATTTCTAACTACTATATTTGGACCATTTGAACACCAGACATATTTTGACACGTGCTTTTGCACAAGCACATGCCTGAAAATTGATATTGCCCCATCTCCTAGAGGGTCAATAGAGTGTGCAGTACCATTCTTCCTTTCCTGCAGCAAAGACCAGTGCGCATCGAACATCACTTTTCTAAAAACCAGTCAAATATCATCCCCATTTACCTGGAAGAAGCAGGTTTTGTATGAGTACATTGTAATACTAACACAACTTGTCTCTGATGCTTCAGACCTTTTGGTACAGTGCCATGGGTAGGACCCATCACGGCCAGCTCTGTCACACACCAGGGAGATGTCATGGTTCAGGTGCCACAGGTGTGGCACGATGGAGAAGGAGTCCAGCATTACAAATTGTTTTAGGGCTTTCCCTTCTTACTTCTGCTAGAAAGCATCCACTCTTGCCTGAGTGCATGTTTGACCATGACACACTGTGGGTGACAAGAGCAGTGTGTAGTGAAGCATTGCCACCATTTCCTCTGCAGAGAGACACCTGTGTGCAAGCCAGGCTTGATCCCACAAGTTTATGATGCCTAGCAGCAGTGACGGCTGAAGGTATCAGTGTAGGAGATTTTTTTACTTGCATTCTGAGTAAATTGGAAGTCTACTGTGTGATGAACAATTTCAGCAGATAAATATGACCCCAAGTGATGTAGCATGGATGTTTATTTCCTGTGGCCCAGAAGCTTACCCCAGTATAAAGTTAATACGTTCCTGCTTTGGACAGTTGCTGAGCTGATCCCACTGACAGCCAGCAGAAGGGGCTTGAATAATTTTTATAGGAAATTATCCTTTTAGTCTTCATGACAGGAACTGGGAAAAGTCAGTCAAGAAAATGACTTCAGAATATTCTGGTGTCTGCTAAAACATTCATTGTACTGGCAGTTTCTTCTGTCCTGTAGAAGGAATGGGTGACATTTCTCAGGATTATACAGTGCTCCATGTACTGTGGCTGAAGTGCCAGCTGAGTCCCCCAGACAGGGTGGTAATTGGCTCAACACGTATCAGGTTCTGTATGACTCCTCTTTGTGAACACAAAGGCTGGGAGGTAGCCAAGGAAAAAAATATACAGCAAATCACAGCTGACATGAATGGCATAATAATCAAAAACAGATGTGTCACTTTACGTGTGCCTCAATGTGAGGGAGGTGGGAGCAAAATGTGTTTCAACAAAACGAAACTGGTACCCGAACGTGGGAGACTGCAGTTGAAGAGAGGTGCTGCCAGAGATCACAAGTGATGTAGCATTTTCAGATCACTAGAAGACACCAACTGTGAGGAAATGTCTGTTGTGGGTAACAAACCCACACAACAGCCCAAATAAATGACACCATCATGATGTCCAGGTTCAGGGCTATCAGTGAAATACTGCTGGCACTCAAGCTGGCAAACCCAGAGCCCTTCACCAATCTACTAGATGGATCAAAGTCCATTGCTACCCTGCAATGTACTGTGTGGTCTCAGGTGCAGTCCAGCTTTTTGGATGCAGACCAAAGAGAAACGATGTAGGAAATTAAACATTATTTGAATCTGATTGACTTTCAAGTGCAGATGATAGCACTTTTGAAATTCAAGATGCCTTGAAGTTCTAGATATGCCTGGCTTATGGGTTACTGTAATGTTGCTATAATGTCAAGACCACTGTGAAAGTACTGGCTTCTACATTTATTGGCACACAGAGTTTTCTCTGCATGTCTTAGTGGTAGTAAGTGAAATGATAATAGATATTTTTGGTCCCAGCTAAGATAAAGGTTGCACTGAGCTGGCAGTTTTACCTACCAATTTCACATATCATCCTCACACACTAAGAAACCAAAAGCTTTACTCTCCGAAGACAGATGATGGGTGAGAAAACTTGTAGATAAGATGACTTTCGTAGTCTATTTCAGTGTCAGAGCTGCTATTCCTAACTTAAGTTATAGCTCATGTATAAATATCCTTTAGGTTAAGTCCCTTTGTGCTGCTGACAGAAGGATACATTAAATAAATCAGAGTATTCACAAGGAAGAGAATGACTTTAACAAGATAAAAGATTCTGCAATTCCTGTACTTAAAATAATGATAAGAATTAATAAAATAATGGTTCTTAGATATTAAGTTTATGTTTCTTAGAATTAACAGAGGAAGATGATATATTCCTATTTTATATCAAGTTATCCGTAGCTCAGAAGTAAGTTTTTCTGTTCCACAGGGAAATTGGTGAAGGCTGTGAGGGCTGTGCATAGACCGTAAGTGTTCCGGGGTAAACAACAGGTCTTTGCTCTTTATTTGCACATCGTGGTCAGACACTTGGTCACAACAGGGATGCCTAAGCACTACCTCCACATAAAAGACTAAATGTTAGCCCTTTTGGGTTCCTAAAAAGATCTGGTTTTGGCTCATATGCAGAATTATTCACCCATATTTGGGTAGTAACCATCCTTGAGGTGACAAACTTGTGTCTACTGATTGTGGATCATCAGGGATGCAAAGAACAATCCAAAAGTGAATCAATATAATATTAATAGCAAAACTGTTAATTCACATCATGAGAAGCCCTAGATCATTGTCATTATTCATGGCAGATGTTTTCAGTTGAGTTGTAAACAAAACAAGGGAGATAATTTTTTCAGTGCTATCTACCTACAGCTAAATAGTATCTTGATATTGTAACAGAGACAAGTTGGCAAATGAAGAGTTATACATGAAAAATGCATATTTATATACATTCAGAATTCAGTGTGCAGTGCACACACAGAAAATTTCTACGTAGATTCCTTAAGAAGCAGGAAAAATGTTTTTGCAAGTTATTTTCCAGTGTTATGCTGGAAAACCTCACAGTTATTTCATAAAAGGACATTTTATTCCTTTGTTTGCTTATTTCTTATATTCCTTTAATGCCAAATGGCATTTTTCTTCACTAATAGCACTGTAGTCCAAAAGACCAGGAACAGCAGTAAGCTTATTAAAAATTAAAAAAGGCCTCTGAGGTAAAATAGCAAGAGATGCTTGACTATGCTATCATGATTTTGGAGTTGTTTGGGTTTTTTTCTCTTTAAACTAATTTATTTTCAGGGCACCTGCAATATTCAAACCAGAAGACATGGAGAATAGGTTTTCAGACCAGAGGGAATATATTTCTTAAGAAAAAAACAAGATGTGAATGAAGAAAAATTAAAAAGAAGAATTATTACGGTTTAAGCTTCCCTCTTTGGGGCAGTTGCTGTTGCAACAATCACCACAGTTGATCACCAATGGAAT
Source organism: Mesitornis unicolor (assembly GCF_000695765.1). Taxonomy (NCBI): domain Eukaryota; kingdom Metazoa; phylum Chordata; class Aves; order Mesitornithiformes; family Mesitornithidae; genus Mesitornis; species Mesitornis unicolor. Next base: position 71,677 of record NW_010156172.1, read on the forward strand.
TCAGTTATTGTATAGTTGCTTAAGTTTAACTCACAAGGCTGAAGTACTCAACACAAAGAATTAAAATAAGGCCTGGGAATAAGTTGTGACATCCTACACATTCATGTGATTTAAGGAGAAAATAAGATTGCATCTACAGCATTGAGATTTATGATGCAAATGTTTATGTTTCTATTTTACCCCTGGAAAGAGAGAAGCCCCACGCATTCTAATAAGAACAGTGAAGTCTGAACAACAAACTATATCCTCAAAGAATTTATTCATACCAGATAATGTTTTTGGTATGAACTTGATTTCAAAACTTACTTTAAAAATAATAATCAGCTCTCTAAGTAGTAAAATATTTATATACATTACAGTCCAGAAACTTATTATTTATAAGTTGAAACAGGCTCAGGAACAGGCAAGATTGCACCTGGTGACAAAAATTTTGTTTAGCTATTAAAAGAAGTGCAAATTGTTGTTGAATCACTGACGCAAAAGCAACCAGGGTAGCACAAATTATTTGTTTAACAATTCTAACTTATCTGTGCACTGAACTGCAGTATTTTTTGCAATATAGTCCAAATAAATGATGTGTGTTAGTCCAAATAAATTATGTGTGTTCAACAGGTGGCAACTTGCTGAAAACCATGCCTTGAAGTTTACAATACAACAAGAAGAAGAAATTTGCATGAGTAAAGGTGAAATATGCCAGGAGCCATTAAAAATTTAAATATAATGGATGCATATGTCCTATTCTTATTGTTTCTAGATAAAAAAGATTTATCTTATCATGGCAATGTTTACTGATTCTTTTAGTGAAGACATAAATCTTTGCACCTGCTCATTAATAGGTTTACTTTTTTCTCCTTTTTGCTTAAGCTGTAAGTAATGTTCCCAATTAGGCTGTAATGTAATATTTAATTATTTACTTTGATTTTGAAATTGCAAACTATCTAAATGACAACCCCCTAGTCATAAGCAGTGAAAAATTAAATTTAATAATAATTTTATGCATACCTTATATACTAGAAATTAATTTCCTAATTCCTTGGTGATTATGAAGATATTTAGAATATCTCTGGCCAGTGTCCATAAAGATGTTTGATTTTGTTATCGTGGGCAGAGAAGACAAGGGGAAGTTGATCAGTGCACGGCATCATGTATTTAATCCCATTCTTTGCTCTTTGCTCCATACATACAATTGTATTTTCCTTTCAGTGACTTCTCACCTGGTCTTCAAGCTGGATAAATTATTTTACTCTGATGAAAAAAAAATTAAACGTGGTGAATCAGACTTTTTACAGCAAGATATCAAAATAAATTTAATTCTACCTTAGACTGACATTTTGAAAAGAAAAAAAATAAGGAAAAGAAAATAATAGGTCTGTTAAGTCAAATTACTACAAGTTGGGACCAATTATTGATTTCAATTCATATTTATCTTATTACACTGACACACATTAAGACTGTCTGGATTGGTACTGTGCATTTCTATACCTGCCAATTTTTACATTCAACTTTAACTCTGACTTTACAGAATTTGTGCTGTTTGTTTAGGGGACAACTGTAGCATTAACTTTTTGATTTTTATTATCTTAAATTGTATTTTTAAATGTTGACTTCAATTTTATTCCATTACTTTTACTTGTTGTGTGCATATGTTTGTCTCTGGATGTCTGGAGTGTGAAGAAGTTATGTTCAGATGCTTTGCAAAGAAATGTGTCAGTCTAGTCACTGCTTGATTCAGAATTCTTAGTGCACCTGAAATATTTAAATGTGTTAAAAATAAATCTAAGTATCCCATTATAAACTATTTCAAGATCACACAGTTTTGTGACTGAGAACAGAATAATAAGATAATCTGAATAAATGAAATGCTGACACAATATGTGTGTAACATATTAAACTGAGTATGCAATGAGAATTTCCAGAAGGTGTTAGACACACTGTGTGCATTCATGAGAGCCAATACAGGATAAATCTGTGACCTTTTCTTTTATCTGTTCCTTTTCCCTTTCAAAAATCTACTGATCTTTGGGGAATAATTAAACTTAGTGTATATGAGTATGAAGAACTTTCATTTTTCCTCCAAGAAGGAAAAAAATTAAAGTTACTAAATGGAGCTACAGGCAAAGAAAACATTCCTGCCCCAGAAGAAAGAAATGGGTCCGCAGCTCGACTGATGTAATTTCAGGTGATTCCACTGAAATGGCTGATAAAGACATCCGTTTAAAGTTGAAAAAAAGCCTATTAGACCCTCCTGGTCTGACCTCCTGTATAATGCAGGCCAGAAAATTCCATTTTGTAACTTCTGTCGAGCTGATCTCTTGATTTACTCAAGAAGAGGATTTGGCTTTCCACTTTTTGAAAGATGAGTAGATTTTCTCCCAAGGAGGCAGAATTTCATGAGACAGCTGTAGTATTTGATTCAGTATTTGATTTGCAAAAAACATTTACAATTTTGATCTATGGCAGCTGTGGAGGTGTCAATAGCCCATGTTGGCCTCTCAAGTGTTGGTTCACTTCAAAGTGAGAAGTGTTTCAAAGAAAATGAAAACCTTTTTGGAATCCCAGGCTGACAGGGACAAGTGTCCAGATGACAAGGCCAAGTGGCAGGTGTCTTTGTTACTGAATATAAAGAAAGGTCACATGTGGGATAAGTTTCTGATTTTTAAGAGAATTTTAACTGCCACCTTGTAATAAGACAACGAAACAAGGAATATAGAAGAAGCCTAATCATGTATAGAAATAGAGAGTTCACCCTAAAAATGACATGAGCACTAGACATGAACACAGAAGGAGAACAAAGAGATAAAGCATTTATTTCTTGAAAGATCAGATAGCCCTCCATGAAATATATTTTTTATAAGTGGTCAGATTTTCTAAGCTTGAGATCAGTTTCTTTTTTCTTTTTTTTCCTGCATGCTAGAATTCATAATAAACAGAAAGCGCCATTAGCTTGAGATAAATGTGTTCTTGGTGTTTAAATAGACACAATAAAGGTAGTCAGCTTAAAAATGGTATATTTGTGGTGGTGGAAGTCAAAAGTCATTGCTTCATTTCAGTGAAGTGATAGTCAGAGGAAAGAGAGGTTAGTTTGCAAATAAGAAGCCTGCTTATTCAAATTATCTGAGTGATAATTCACGCTTGGTGAAGTTACTCTGAACTGGCTGAAGTAATCATAGATAATTTTAAGAAAAGTAAATTTGGATTTTTGGAATTATAAAGTTCTGGAAATAATGCTACAATGGCCTTGAAGGGCAGTTTGGACAGAAGAAGCCAATGGCAAGGATAGATGACCTAGATTTTAATAGAGGCTGGGCACTTCTGAATAGTCCATTAAGGGCCAAATCCTATGAGCCAGCTGCTGCAAGCAGAGCTGCCAGGTGTCCTGACCAAATAAGAGACAATCCTGACTTTTTGTGAAATACCTCTGCATGTCAATAATAGAATGTAAGTGCCTATTTTTGCTGTGAGTCACCCATAAAACATCTAGCTGTTTTAACCCAGCACACTGAAACCAACCCACAGGTTATTCTGGGTCCACAGGAGAACCTGTCCAGCTGGTACCTGCTCCTCAATTATGAATTCTGCATTGTGTTCACTGGGTGAAAGGAGAGAGATTTCTATTCTGTCTATAATTTAATGTTTGAAGTTGTTTTCCAAGTCCTAGGAATAATTCTTGGCTAGAAGCTTTCTTCATAAGCAACTTATTTCAAGACCTGGAAAAGCAGTGAGACAGTTTCTCCACTTGTCCATGATCCATGGGTGACATGGAACTGATTTAGATTTAGATCTGCTGAAATTTCAGACACACACATTTTGATAGGCTATGAGAAGTCAGATACCTAATTCTGATGCCTCACTAAATAAGCAGACCCCTTGGAATGAGACCTGAGATCTAAAATATTATCTGGATGTTCATTTGCCTGCAATATCCAGCCACATTTACTAGGTATGACAGTAAGTAAGGCTAAGAGGGATGCACAGATACTGATGTGATTTTATTTAAAATAACAGTATATCTAATCACTGAATTTTCTGCTTTTGTATCTAATCAGATTGTATTAGCAAAGGTTGGGAAAACAGGTAAAATCCCTGTGTGCAAGATTATTTAAAACATAAGGCAGAGGAAGGAACCTTTAGCTATTTAGATTTTCCTTTTTTTTCCAGTATTTCAATAATCCTGAGAAATAAGTCATTTCTCTACTGGAGGGTGCAAAGAGCTCGCTAGCCATCGTCTTGGGCAGGAAGAAGCTCTGAAAAACAAAAGTAAATACCCTTGGGTCCGCCACAATCTGCCGCCACATAACACAACCTCCTGCCATGCTTTGCATGCAGCGGGAATGAGTTGCTGTGTGCCCACAACTGATTATATTCACACTCTAAAGGACCACTAGACCACTAATTACAAGGCTGCTTTATGTGCTCTGCTTATAGCTATGTTTATAGTTGTAATCTTGCTTGCAAGGGAGTGATGAGGAAAGCTGGACCGTGGTGGACACCATCTCTGCTACTCGTGCCTATGCCAAGGGTGCACCTGCACCAGTAAATGCATCCTGGCAAGCCTGCATGCTCTGCTGGGCTGTCTTTGGTCAGCTATCATAGTGAAACGGAGCAGGTTCCGTCCCATATCCTCATTGTCTTTGATAAAATCCCATTCTGACATTGTGAAATTGGAGAAACAGGAGAAAAGTAATACAGAACAAGGAATAATATGGTGTAAGCTCTTTTTCATTCCTGCAAAGCCTGGTACTGGATGTGTGGGTGCAAGTCTCTCCTCTTCCCACTCCTTTGGTCTCTTGCATGACAGCTATTTGAGCCCTGGGTTGGGTGCTGGTGGCCCACTTTTTGCACCAGGTCTGAAGTCCTGTGGCTGTCCCCCATTGGTGCCACTTGTACCAGCAATTTTTATGCAGCTGTCCCTGGGCACTGGACCGGATGTTTTTCATGCCTAATTGCCTGATGGAGGTGACCATATTTTTGCTCATTCTTTACTCTGCCTTTTTTTTTTCGGCAGTAGCGCCTGTACTAGTTGAGACAGATAAATACATGTAAAAATCTTCTTTTCTTATAACTACCTCTTGAAAACTGGAACACAAGTAAAAAGCACATCCTTAATCTGATGATTTGTGAAAGGCAATCTGTCAGGTCTCTAACTGGGCGTCCTGATGGCAGGAGGCAGAGGGATGACATTTAATGCTGTCATCCCACAGACGTAAGGTGTGTGAGAATTTTACTAGGCTTTTCTTTAATGACTTCAAGAGTGCTTATTGTCAGCCCATCACAGTTGAGAGCCCATCTGTGATATTCTACCACTGCTTCTGCATAAAAGCTTTGAGTAGCTAGTTCTCAGCTTTCCTAAGGAGATACGTAGCGGAAATCTTCCATTTGACCTCAAATATTTTTTTTTCATTTAGCATTGTCCTTCTTCTTCATTAACACATAGCAGCTATAATAATGTATTTGAACTTTCATTACCTTTATGTGTTTGCTTCCTTTCTACTGAACTGCTGTACTAGGAGTGGGTCAGCCAAATACAGCAAAAGCCAGTCCCCATAGCTGATAAAGATTACAGCCGTTTTCTGGGAAAAGTGTTAACAAATGTCCCCATTGCGTCTAAAAGAATTATTATCAGATATATTCCTTGTTCTCACAAGAACAAGCATCCTGTATTGCCTACCATGTCTAGGGACAAACTAAATTAATCTGAGAAAAAAACTTCACATTTATTCTTAGCTCACTGGATTTAAGAACATGACAAGACATATTGGAGATCTGTCTTTTCTTCTTTAAAAAAAGAGAACTTCCCAGCACTTCTCTGAAACATGCTGTATAGAAAACTATATTCTCACTTAATAATGAGTCTTATCACTTAAAAGTCAGGTCATGAGTTTTAGATTTAACTTCCCCCTTCAGACAGCTAAATAAAAATGTCTTGGTTTTCAGGGATGCTCACTAACAATTCCTCTATTGATTTAATTAAGCATTATGGTGCTTAACTCTGAAGAATTCAGGTCTGTCTTAACTTGAGTGTATAATGGTGCCTAGCTCTAGACATTCACAGAAAAAAAAAATATGTTAGCTTTAAAAACTCTTTAAAAAAAGTCAGGGTAACAGTTTTGACCAATCAGCCTCATCCACATTTCCAGTGAGCATTTAACATGGTCTGAAAGTTAACCACTATTAGGAAGAAGGAGACCTAGGGGAGCAATACTGCACTGGCAAGGTGATAAACTACCAGCAGTATAATCAGACTGTTACAGCACAAAATTGAGAATGTGGAAATACAAGTTCTAATCTTGACTTGATGTGTGGCTTTGGCAAAGTAATTTCAGTCTCTCCTTTCAGTTTACTAGCTAATAAACAGAGAACAGTAAGTTATCCTAAGGATGCTGTGATATCTAATTAATTTTAGTCAAGCAAGCATTTTGAAAACTGACCATACTAAGCACAATTTTCTACTACTACTAGCAGAAGTAGAAGAGAGATCAGTTAGGTGCGAAGTGTCTCATGGGAGACACAGGTGGAGCAACTGTATTCTGCTGCAGGCTTCTGGTACACAAGTCTTTTCACTCCAAGCTTTGAAATATATTCAGGCTCTTAGATGTAACCAGTTTCAACTGGAATTCACCAGCTTGACACCTTTGTGGATCCACTTTGTAATTAAATAAATGTTATATAAATAGAAGAATAAGTCTGCTGCCTACAACATGCAAAAGAACATGACAGTTAACGTTGTGGTTGTAAATTAAATGTCTGAATTACATCCCTGAGCTTTAGAACCAGTGCTGAGAAAAAGAAGAGGAAGTTCTCACTTATTCTTTCAACATCTGTTTGAAGGTTTGCATTTTGGAGACTATCAAGACATCACGAAGGTGATAAGCTTCTTATAAATAAAGCTGAGATCCTGTAAAATGAACAAGAAATCCACATAATTTTCTAAAACTGTAGAAAACCTATTTTCAGTATTTTCTGTTTGATATATGACCTTCATTTTTTTTTTACAAGGATAATGTCACATTCTCATTATTACTTGTTTTTGCCTAATCTGTCCATTAAACTAGATATCCTGCTCAAGGTCTTTAGTCAGCCCTCTGGCCACTCAAAATGTTAACAAGCATCTTCTTGTGTTTCCAAAACCACAAAGTGGTATTATCGTATTGTGACTACACTTCAGTGAATAATTCTAGTTCTAGGGATGATTCTAGTGATATAATACTCTTCAAGAAGTTTACAGACTTTGAAATATAGGAAATAAATTCTGACAGCCTCATGTGTGAGGCACAGACTGGCATAAGTGATCACCATATTCTTGGGGGTGGAGGTGCTGAGTATAGAAGCGTGCTAATTTGCTAAGTCAAACCTATGGTTATTGCTACACTGATGGCTTACCTCCAACAGGGTTCGCTCATCATTAGAAAGTTAAAGCATATTTTGGGTATGATATTTCAAAAGCCATTGGTGTTAAACTAGGCCTCCAGGTAGCAGAAGGAACATTAAACTCTTACAGAAGATGCAGATTTTAACCTGTATCACAGACAAAAACAGACAGATTTTGTTCTGAGAGAACTTTTTTTTTAAATAAAAAGGAAAGCATTTAATTAAATTAGTTGCTTGAATTTGGACCAACTTTTTAAATGATGGGGAAAAATGCATAGTTAACTGATATAATCTATAGCAATCTCTGAGTTGGATTTCAAGCTGGAGTTTAAATAGGAATGTCAAAATAGAGGAAGAGGGCAGTTTCTGCTGAATCAAAACCAAAAACTAGGATTCATGTGAAAATGTTATAATGCTAACATTGCTGTTTGATATTAAAGATTTGGATCATTCAGCTACACGTAAAAACTGACAATCATTTACCTTTGTCCAAGTCTTTTGATAGCCATGATATTTGCAGTAATACTTTCTGACTGTGTTTTTACATTTCAGTTTAAATTTTCAGAACCATTGCAATGATTTTTCTGCATTTTGGCAAAGTTGTCTCAGACTACAGGGTCTTGGGTGCCCTCTCCTCTCCTGTTCTAGTCTTCAACACAGACAGGAATGAAACACTACAAAAAGGGGTGCTGCCCTGATGAAAACAACCTGATAAAAACACAGACAGTTGTCTTTGTCAGGAAGTGTGTGCACCTTAAACACTCCAACCTACTGATTTTCAGAGTGTGAAGATTAAAAGCTCCATCCAGTCTGACCTCTTCTGTTGTGCTTCATTAGAACATACAAGTGAAAAGAACCTCATGTTTAAGTAAGTGCAGCATCCATTAATGTGGGCAGCTAGATCACAAAATTGTCCTAATCAATTAAACAGCCTCCTTGGAGCATCTCTGTTACTCTTAATGAAAGAATGTTTTAGGACCTGACTGCTATAACAATTAGGAACTTTTCACCCATCTCAAGCCTGCACTTACCTATGAGCAGTTCATATCCACGTAAGGCTCTTCAAGACTTAGTATACTTTTATATACTCTGCTCAAACATACATCCTTAAATTAAATATGCCAGGCACTTTTAGTCTCATCTTCAAAGGAAGGTTCTCTATTCTGTTTTTGAATAGAGAAAAGTTTTGAATAGTTTTGAGACACAAACTCACCAGTACAGTGATTGTGTGTCCTAGCATCCCATGCTCCCTACTGTTCTTCCTCACTTTGTTGTGCCCCTTTCAACTTCCAGGCATCAGATTCTGTTACCCTTCCCCCATTTAACTTCTGGTGTGTTCTCTGTGTACTCTGTGATCAAGTCACCTCTCAACAAAACAGACTCCAACCTTGTTATGCATGGAATTTTTTTGCAGGTCTTTAGGCCACTGCCTCGTATTTTTTGCATGCTCGCCAGCTTTTAGACATCCTTCAAATAATACAGACTCCCAGAATATAAAATTACATCCAAAGCTGTAGGCAGAGATAATTCACCTCCATATACTCCTCTACTTTGTTCATGTACTAGAAGATCACATTTAATCTTCTTTGTTGTTGCTACGGAACGTATTTGGAAACTGGTGCTGAATTTGTCACTCACCTGACCCCTAGCACTGTCTCAGAGTCACAACACTGGAGGAGACATTTTTCCACTCTTTAGCAAATGTTTGAATTTCTGTCCTAACTACATGCTTTCAGATTTAAGAGTATTAAAGCATATTTTGTTTGAATGGAACAAGTAAACCCAATCTCTGTATGTAATTAGCTTAACATCATTTAGTATTTTGCAATTAATCAATGGTCAGGTTTATATTTATGGTATTCAGATGATCCATGAACCTGTTCGATAGTTTAGACAGGCTGTCAATTCCCAATGTCAAACCCTAGCAACGTCCTCAAATTCATTATTGACAGCCTTTTTAATTTGTTAGGTACCTGGCTTTTATCCATTGTAACATATACCTTATTTACATTGTGTAGGAGCATTAAATATATTCCTGATAAGTACAAATATTTTCATCAGAAAGAATCATTTTGCTGAAAGAACAAAATCAGATTTGTTTAACAAGACTTATTTTCTGTTGATTAATTTTGACTCGAGTCATTTAGCTCTGTCTTAGTTGACACTGCAAGAGAAGAGTGTTCTCTGGGTGTTGCTAGCGCAAGTGGATTCTACCACTGCTGCTTCTTATTACTGGCTTGGACACAATAAAAGTTTAGTTAGCTCCAGCCATCGCTGCATAGAGAATCCAGTCTTCAATCAGGTCTTAACAGAATGCTATGACCCCACACTGAAATGAGAACACAGGCATAAATGTCCTCATTTTGTGGAAGCCAGGCATCTTATTAAGGAGACCACTTTTAAACACTGCACTCCAAAACCTAGTTTTAAACAAGAAAAATCTGCATTAATCCTTCCGTATTATATCAGCATAGCTGCAAGTAATTTGTGGTCTCACTGTATTGATCTTTGTGCCAAAACTTTCACTGGAGCAAAGAACGGGTTCATTTGCAGCTGCATCTCTCTCCCCTGCTGCTTCACAACAATGTTAAATAGAGTCTATACACCACCCTTCCTGCATACGTTTTTCAGGTGGCTGCTAATCACCCTTTAGCTCTGAAGGACCATGGCAGCAAAAGAGAGGTCACTGGAAGGTTTTCTCTTTCTTTTTTTAAAGTCCTTTCCACCAGTGACTTCAAGGCAAAGGTGAGTTTTAGAATTTTATTACACTTCTTGCAACAGAGCTAAGAAATTTCAGGTTTTGGAGTCAAATCTCTCTCCTACCTCCTCCCCCTTCATCCCTTTCAAATGAATGTTTTAGATATTAAGTCTGAAATTGCAGTCCAGTCTCCACCCATCAGCTTTCGTTTAGATGTGCTCTTTTATGGTCAGAGTGATCTGTCTGCCTCCTACCTCTCTCCTCCCAAGGAACATCATTCTGGTTTTGATGGTATCACACACGTTTTATCTCAGTGGTCCCAGTGTACCAAGTTATCCAGCTCAGTTTACATCACTATCTTACTGTCATTACTCAGGGCTCTGTCAGGGCCAGCTCATCAGGAATGTTCCCATGTTGGACTTCTCAGTCAATCTGGATTCAAAGCCTGTGTTCCTCTACAGCAATGCAAACCCGGGGTAGTGAAATCACCAGCCACAGAATGAGATGTGAATGGGTAGGCAGAGGTGTCCTACTGAAAGTGCTATGAAGACTTCAAGGTTCATGGAGCAAGAAAAAAGAATCAATGTAAGGGCACGAAACTGTTGCCTAGTTGTTAGGGGATACAGAGTGAAAGCAAATTATAAAAGTCAGTCCCATAGGGGCTTTGCTGTCAAACTGAGATTAATATCACCAGAACTTTTCCTAAAGTGCAACATTTTCCCAGTTCATTGCAAAAAATTAGTTGTTGTATGAATGAGGTTGGGTGGAAGCCCTGAAGGTCCTCTGGGACAACTCCATACTCGGAGAAGAGCTGCCTTCATTGCTCTCTCAGTTTGGTATCACCCACCAGCTTCTTTAGTCTGCTGTCTGTCCCATCACCCTACTCATTAACAAAGACATGAAACAATCTCAGGCTCAGTACCAAACCCTGAGTAGCAGAAAGGGATGAAGAAATGGTAGTTTCCCATAGAATTACATTCAAACCCTTTCTCCAAGTGAAAGGTGCTAAACATGTACTGTGAGGTCCAGCTTCTTCTTGCATAAAAAACTACCCATTTTCTTAAGAGTTAGAGCATTCATGGTGAAATATTGAACTAGACCAAAAACTGAAATCCAAAAGCTTTTCCTGTCTTGTGGCTACATATGCTGTATGGAAATAGCATAATGAAAATAATTTGAAGTATGAAGTGTATTAAGCATAAAAGAGGCCTTCTATACATTTGCAAATTTAATCCAAAGGTAAATGGCATAATTTGTTCTCATAAAATTAATTTTGATGAGCAGCTGCAATTTCCTAATATTGATTTCATTAGTAGTAATCTTTAGGTAATGCTTTGAGATCCACGGGTAGAACCAAAAATTATTATTGTGGTCTTAAAATCCAATTTTCAGAAAAGCCTATGCCTCTAAAATCAGAAGTATTAGATCTGTGAAATAAGCAGAAATAATTTTCATCTTTATTTCCTGAGTAGCTCCACTGAAATCAATCTCTGCGACTACGTGCATGCTTAAGAAAAGAAAGACCCTAGTGCTCTGCTGAAAAGAAGCTAAATTACCAAAAAGCACAGTTTAGATGCTAAGCTTACTAATGCAGCACAAAATCCAGTACAGTTCATTCCAGGGGAAGAAAGTCTTTCCTAGTTATCACAAAAATTACACATATCCCCTGGGAGATAAGTTCTGGTCCTGACTTGACTTAAAACAAACATTCATTATTTTATATTAAGTCTTATAATAAATGAGCTTCAGTGGAAAAGTATCTTCAGATAATATAACCCACGACTATAGATTTCCTCAGGCATCTTGCTCTAATACAGGTATAGAAGTGGCTATGCTAAATAAACCCATTACTTTCAAATCTGTGTGTGTGTGTACATGTGTTCACCCACATATTTTATGGTGTTTTTTTTAAGAACACAGCATTAAACTTTTAACTCCAACTTGGGCTTCAAACATCTACAACAACTTTTTTGACAATAAGCTTTACAAAAAAGGTATTAATATCAGTGACTCAAGATCTGTAACACTAGGAATACTGTATTCAGGTTAGGTTTCTGTCCTAGTTAACCTGCACAGCAGAGACACCCAGTCTAGCCAGGGAAATGTGATAACTCCTGCTGGAAGACTTTTGTGAAGACCTCCTTGTGCACTGCACCATGGGACGTGAGTTCTGAATCTACATCTGGAGTAGTGGCAAAGCCAGATCAGGAGAAACACCTATCTTCAGTGTAGTGCTGGAAGGCTTCTTCAGCAATACCCACTTCACCTGCTTTTAGAGCGACTTGTCATCTAAACTCCCTCCCTATAGTCAATGAGGATAAAGAAGCATCTGTGGTGTGCAATTAGTCTATTTAGTTATTTATCTTGACATAAGATGACTTATGCACTAGGGGCAGCCATTTCTCTGCATTGATTATAAAGGCTACCTAGTTATTAGCTCAAACACGAACAACTACTCTACACACCCAACATTAATTGAAACACATTTTACACTATCTGTGTCTATGAGCCTTACAGAGAAGTGGGCTGTAGGAAGGATCTTAATAAAATAGAGCCAGTTCATGACACCCAGACATTACGGAGCTCATTTCTGTGTGGGGGACAAAAGGAATCAAGTTTACAGCCCAGCATCCCAGAATTTCTGCAGGTTACAAATATCTTAGCTTGGCATTCCCTTATAGTTTTGTTCTCAGCATCCCACAAGGTATAATATAAGTAGGTTGAGTAAAAAGGATCCATATCTTCTACAGCCTCTTATTCTAACATCACTGTCAAGCCAGCATTTGGCTTTCTATGGTTCAGCCTCAAAAAAAGAGTCTGGCATCACTGAAAGCAGATGAGCAACGTATGGGGAAATCTGGAGCTGCACCATATATGCTCCAGTTACCCCTGATGAAAAAGACCCTGTAATAAAACTGAGTTTGACTCTGTCAGTTTTCTGGTTGATGTGATCATACTAAATATAAAGAAAGAGTCTAGCAAACCAGTTAAAAGAGGTCACAAAAGTTAAATACAGAGAAAGAGACTGTGAGAAATGTATCCTAGTTGTGTACCATTCACATTAAAACCAAAATGTTTTTAGAGGAAATTAATCAATAAGAATAAAAAAATAAGCAAGGAATACTCAGAAACATATTCATACAGTTGGGCAAAAAATTGTTTTCTTGGGTTTTAAGTTCTTTTTGTACATGTTCATCTCCACAAATTACTGCACAGATCAAAATCTCAAATAAACAAAAAGCCCACTTGTTCCAAACTATTTCAGTTGGGTTTAGTTCAAATGCTTGATTTTGCTTTGACTACTCTTTGTTAGTGTTGTTTAATTGTTACAATGAATTTAAATTTTGCAAGGAACTATTTTTCATCCCTGAAAATGGAACATCATACAGAAAAAAATAATATTTAAGCCACCTGGCACGTGGAGAACTTTTCTGGAATAGTTCTGACCTCCCCCAACAAAACACTTTTGGTTTTACCAGAATTATTAGAAGCTTGATTATCAGAAAATTCTTCCAATTCTGCCAATATATATCCTTTTTGAGCCAAAAAAAAGAGTCCCGGTTTTCTTCATACTTTCACTCTCTTGGTCAGCAATCGTCACAACATCACAGTGGGGACAGTACACAAGAGACCTAAGTGGAGAATGCTTCTTTTGATATAGTTTCTAAAATATGCAAGAGGGTTCTTGGCAGCTCCCTGTTATATGGAGGAGGATATTAACTATTCTGTGTGTGCTCTGGTCCCTTCCTCACAGATGTACACACATCCAGGCTCACAGAACTTGTCTTGACTCACAAACCTAAAGACCCGTTCCCTGCAGAGACAGAGGTAAGTGATTGCACAGTCCAGGCTGCACCTTAGCCACCAGCAACAGTTAAAGCATCTGTCTTTTCCTCAATACCTTGGGACTGCCCCCAAATGCAGACAGTCTGAAAGAGATAATTTTTCTGATGATGCTCTAAAAAAAACCCTGTAGCTTCTCTATCAGATGAAAAACCCCTGAAAGAAAGAAAGACTAAAAATTAATATCATTATGCTACACCTTTTTATGCGAAGTCTAGAAGAACAATCCAGGGAGGGCTGTGAATTTAAGAGTATGATTCTTTCTGTCAAAATAAAGTGATTCAACAGGCCATCATCTCAGATTCTCTTTTTAGAGCTTCACAACTGCCTTTAAAACTTAAGGATCAAAAGCAATTGTATTATATTCCTGTTAAAGAAAAGTAAAGCAATTTAGTCTTTGATGTTTAATCTTGTGCTGCATTTCTGCCTGCCTGTGGGCACAATCCTGTAAGCTGCCAGGAGCCCCCCAAGTTGCCTGCAGCACTTAACAGCCTGGTTCATGTCTCTCCTTGAAGTCAGAGCGTGGAAGAAAGACCTCTTCTTCATCAGTTTCATGGTGCAGATGCTAGACAGGCACTCCAAAGATTCAAAGCCATGTCCTGTGGATACCTCATCTTAAGTGCTAGAGCTGGGGTTTCATCATTCAGTTATCTAAGATGCAAACTCTTCAAGGCAGTGAATGCACTGCACAGGAGCTTTTCTGCTGGTCGACACGAGTCTCCTTTCTCTCTCCCTCTTTCAAGAAATGAAGTTCTTGCAAATAACCCTTTTAACTTTCCTTACCAATTTGCGTGTTTATTTTGTGTGTATGTGTGGGACTTGTGTTATTTCAAATCAAAAAGCACTTAAATATAAAATAATTTTTAAAGGCCCAACCTAAACACACAGAACTTCAGAGCGTATATATGCTTTTATGTTTGTATATATAGAATTCCAGTAAATACATATTGAACAAATGAAGAGCTTGATCCATCTCCTGACTAGCAACACACTGTCAGGCAAGGACATATCTATGGCCTTGTTAATATAATCTCACTTTCCTATATACTTTGACAGGTTAAAAAAAATAGGCTCCTATAATATATGTGCACTTTATTCATCATTCTCCTCTTGCATTCATGGAAAATTATGTTCTCTTACTGTATTGACTTGACATAACTTGTAAGAAGTTGAGGAATTTGTTCTGAATTACTGGCTTTTCCAATGGTATTGCTTTCACCCATGGAAGACCCCGCACTTTTAATATCTGCCTCAAATTGCCCTATCGTCATTAAAGGCAAAGATGAAGAAGATCATACTGAAGATCTTTCACTGTCATAAGAGCAAGATCTTATTGGAGGAATGGACAAATCACTCTGATTCATTTGTGTTTTCTGCAAAAAAATTAAGTCTTTTTTCTTCCTTATAAGACAAAGTACATTTATTTTAGCTATGTGTAATGTTAGCCAAAAAGTTCCTACAAAAAGCAGATGAAAAATCTGTTGCTAAGGACTGATCCCACCATTCCTGCCCACCATCACCATATGTGTAAGGGGTTTTTTCTCCTAGAAACATCATCATTCCCACAGTGGTTCACATCCCTGTCCCAGATTCAATGATGTTGTAAACTAGTTGTTAGAAAACACTTGAGATGAGACACTGAGAGAGAGCCACCTGAGAATACTTTAATTGGCTGGGGTACTTTGGAAACCTCTGCTGAAATTTTGTTGTATTTGTAACATAGAAACGTCACATGTAGAAACTGAATTTAAATCAGAGCTTTTAAAAAGTTTAATGGTTAGATGACTGTTTAGTGTCCCTCTAATCTTATCCTTTGGTTTAAGGCCTAAACTAGAAGATGAGAGTATTATCTCTCTGTTAGGGTCCTATGTTCAAGAATCTTAGTGGAAGGACATTTAGACTGTGAAAATATGTAGGAATGATTTAGAGAAAAAAATGCAAGATTTCAGCTCTTTCATACCTTACATGTTAGACAAGAATTTTGAAGAACTAGATGTCAGATTCGAGTGCTTACTGTGGCCATCTGGCACCAAAAACCTTTATAGATGTGCTCACAGCTGTCCTCATTTTGTGATCTTTTTTACTGTAAGGCAGAATTTGATTAAATATTTGATTTCACATGGGGCAAAACCTGGGCTGCATAAAAAAAAAACACTGGAAATTTTGCTATATAATCTCATGAGGTTTCAGAAATTGCCAAATTCCGTGATTCCCTCATTAAGAGCACACTGTTTTTGGTACCTTTAGAGTTTTCTGTCTCAGGAGCCAGAGGGCTATGAGAGTCTCTCTTTCTGATATACATGCAATACACAGAGGTGCAGGTAAAGCTTAGAAATGTGGATACTACAGAGCTCAGAAACCAGATAAAATGAACACTAACTGTATGATCTTTCAAACAAAATATCACCACAGCCTTAAGACTTGTGAGCCAGTCTCATGACAACTCAGAGTCTGGCAATAAAGAATGCATTCAGTATGTAAAAAATATTCCATTTTATGTGAAATAACTGGAAGGTTTGGATGATTTGTTTTGTTCATAAATAACCATGTTTTGATAAGCTATTTGCATGAAGGTTCATAAACAAGACTGCTAGGTGATTAATAAAAAACACAGCAAAATGTAATTTGGGGAATTTAATTTGAAGACTACCTTGCAAGTAATATTCAGCACATTTTCACCAGCTCTGCTTAGCAATCTCTAAGTGGCCTTCAAAGACTCCACAAATCTGATGGAAGGTAGCAACTCAAGTGTATTGAGCTGATGCTAATGTTAGGCTTGGTGCTTTTACTAAACTTTCAGAAAGAGAATATATATCCTTTGGAGATGTGTTTCTCCATTTCTGTGACTGAAGAACTTTTCCAGCATGAGAGAAGGTGGTGTTGTTAGCATGTTTATTCATGTAGGGGAAAGGTCTGCAGTCTGCAGAAGCAAAGCCATGGTTCTCATACATACTGACACGGTGTAGGCACGGCCATGGCTGGAGGTGGCTTTTCCACTTCCCTCGGTCATGTGCTGTGTATCACAGATCTGGAATGATGCTGAGCATCTTTTTTGTTCTTTTAAAAACAAAAATAAAAAGGAAGAAGTATCCATGAGCAAGGAGGATTTCTCAAATACTTATTTATGTGTTACTGAGACTATGGCAGAAGGAGCAGCTCTTCATTAATACACCAATAACTTCAGTAAACTGGATTCTGAGTCCTGTCTGTATCAAATCTCTGAAAAACACCAAAACCAAACACCAAAGCAGAGCCCAGCATTTCCTTTAAATTGCTTTCTAAGTCTGTCAGTCTGGGAAATTTCCTTAATATCTTACCAGGTAGGAAGAGCAGGAGAGACCTGAACTGGACGTGATCTGTGCAGCTTCCGGAGTACTGGAAATGTGCGGACAGCAATTGGTACACTGAGCCTTTCCTAGGTACAGACTCACAAACAGAGGGGGAAAGTTATAGAATGATCTGAATAAAATGCATGAGCACTACTGGTGGCTAATAAAATACCAAACATGCAAACACCATTGATACATGGCAACATTAAATTGCAAACGCATACTGCAGTAAAGGGCTTACAGCCACTAATAAATGTATACTATTAATACCAGCTCTTCAATAAATAAAGCCACAAATCATGCCATGTGAATGCTGCAGAGCGTATCAGCAACTGCTCTATTTCTGTTAGAGAAAACAATCATGACAACGACAAAAAAAAATTAGGCAGAATAATGTATTGAGATAAAATAATAATAATATTAATAATAATCTTGCTTCCTCTTTAACAGAAGGTATAAGATCTTTGAGCTGATGAAAATATTTTTGCAGGCTTCTACCTTAAGCCTGATTTTTATTCTTTTCATAGTCCATCCTTTATTGTTCTGCCCAGATGTAGGATGTTGAAGTAGGAATCAGGAGATTTTACTCCTGCTCTAATCATAATACATATTTTTATAAAACATTTTTAACCATTCAATCTCAAAACACTTTGAAAAGGAAGTTTTTATCCCCAAAATGGGGCAACAAACTGCATGGAAAAACAGTTCCCCATCATTCTGTATGTCCCAAAGGTGGTTGGGAGCAGAGCAGTTTCACAGAATCACAGAATCACAGAATTGGAGGAGTTGGAAGAGACTTCGAAAGATCATCCAGTCCAACCCCCCTGCCAGAGCAGGATCACCCAGATCAGGTCACACAGAAACGCGTCCAGGCGGGTTTTGAATGTCTCCAGAGAAGGAGACTCCACAACCTCTCTGGGCAGCCTGTTCCAGTGCTCTGGTACAGTCACAGTGAAAAAGGTTTTCCTCATATTCAGATTGAACCTCCTCTGGTCCAGCTTGCTCCCATTGCCCCTTGTCCTGTCATTGGCTGTCACTGAGAAGAGCCTGGCTCCTTCCTCCTGACACTCGCCCTTTACAAATTTATAACCATGAATGAGGTCACCCCTCAGTCTCCTCTTCTCCAAGCTAAAGAGACCCAGCTCCCTCAGCTGCTCCTCATAAGGGAGATGCTCCACTCTTTTTTTGCTCCACTCAAGTTTGCTGAGTGCCAGTGCAGTTCACTCTCCAGTAGATCTCTGTTTGCGATCCTGTGAACTGTGGGACTGGGGAGGGAACCTGAGGGTTTTTGCCAGTTGCTACTGAAGACCAAGGCATCTTCTGCATGAGGGTGATGGTGCAAGGTCAGATCTTTGGGGATGGCGTCTGTGTTTGCTGCCTTTCTGTGTCCTTTCCAACATAAACCATTCTATGATTCTATGATAATGAACGGGTGTTCACAAGGTCTTGGCATGGGAAAAAGCCAGCTTCAATTTAGTCAGGGCACTGAGGCAACTGGGAAGGAAAATCAAAGGTGAAAACAAAGAATTGCAGTCAAATAGTACTTCTGAACAATGGGGCTACCTTTTCACACAGAGCTCAGCAGTGGGTTTAATTAAATACTACACATATTTACTTACTGAAAAATCCTGTTTCATTAACATAAACAGAGAGGAGAGTATCAGTGCATGACAACCCATAGGGCACTGGGGAAAATCTGTTCTGAATTTTGTACATCAATCAAGTGATTCATATACATGGTATTTGCAAGTGATGGCTGACTGAATGGAGTCTAGTGATTTTTACACCAGGGTACACCACTAAAAACCTCTCATTAATAGATAATCAGCTTCTACTGATCAACTCCTCGGCTGCATTCCAAAGCATCTGTTTCGCCTGTTTTGTGATTTAGAGCTGCTAAGTGTGATGAAAGCAGTTTTGTGTTATTTCTTTACTAATTAACCTTATTATACTATTTCACCTTCAGCAGTGCATTACTTTTTTTAAAGAGAGATTATAAAAAGTGAGTGAAAAATACATTAGTCCACTTACTAGCCCGTTATTTTATTATGTTTGTACTAACAATGTAATAGCAAGAGCCATTCTAAGCAAATAATACTTTTAAAAGAAAAAAGTAATGAGAATATTTTTTTAGCCAAATTGAATAGTTTAGACTTTTAGACTTCAAGTGATTTTGTTGGTGTTTTTTTTCTACTATTGTTACACAATGAGATGAATAGGAAATAAGTAGGCAAAACATGGCTTACAGGAATAACATGTTTTACTTAAGGCATGTAGAATGTTTATCATTTGCTTTTCAGAGTGGTATCCTAAGAGTTGCTTTAAGCCTTTTTTTATTCAGTGCATGGTAATATACTTCAAAATGCAGGGATTTTTTTAAAAGATACTAGCTGTGTCTATCACCATATGGTGGTCTCCAGCTTTGTTTTATGTTACTGCACCTGAAGCTATTTATGGTCAAAACACTCATGTAACATCTATATGTTATTTATATATTTCAATTTGGAGGAAAAGTAGCCAAGGGCTAATAACACCTAGATCAGATTTGCCACTACTGTTTTCCTGATGTCTTATTTTCAGGCCCTATTAAACCTGACACAGTAATAGGTGGAAAGGAGAGAGAAGATTAAATAAATAAACCAACAGTAAGCTTTGAGAAAAGAAAAGCTCTCAGTCCAGTTTGCTGTAGCTTTAATTTGTTTCTTTAGAAAACCTAGCTGCTGAAAACATAACCTACAGCTGACATCCAAATTACAGCCCCAACTGTAGCCCATGCGGGGCTCTGAAAAGCACTCATCCTCTCTGCCCACATGTTTTTTTTGAGGTTGCTTTAGCTCTGTGGATTAGGCAGCAGCACCCAAAAGGTTATTTGCTGAACAAGATCTGCAGAGCTCGGTAGCAATCCAGGATCTCCAGGGTATACTCAGCCAAAGCGGATGCCATGATGCTTTCAGTGCTCTGGTTTAACCCACGGGCTAAAGCAACCCTCTCCTGACCAAGCTGTGGTCCTTGGCCCGTTTCCCAGGATGCTGGCCCAAATGGCAGCTTGCCTCTCTGTGAGATGCCATCTCCTGAATACATTTGCCCTTGCTCTGAGGGAAAGTATTCACAGCCAGCTCATGCTGGTATGAGCTCAGTCTGGGCTTCAATCCATCCTCGCATGATTCTGCTCCCATGGACAAGGGAAGGATGGATGGGAACTGGATCCCTCTTCAATGGGACCTTCTGGAATCATAAACTTGTTCTTCACTATTTCCCAGATATTAGAGCATGTCAGGCTCCTACCTCACTCCTTATTATTATGATCATCATCCTCCTGAAATATTCATATTCTCAAGGTACTGAAAATCCTTATTAGGACCTCACAAATTCCATTTCATGAAATACTGGCAATACTTAGTAAAGCCACCTTACTAGCAGTGCATTCTGTAAGTGGACAAGGTTTAGCAAAGGCTTTAAAACAAAAATACATGGATAAATAAAAAACAACAAACAACCCATTTCAACAACTGACAATGAACAAATTACAGAGCAGTATCATTGGCTCAGTAAAGAGTCCAGAGCTGTGTGCTTTTCAATACTTGTAGCTAGTACACGACCCTCTTACTTTTCTATCACTTACGCTTTCTGGGAAAGGGGTGTGATATCAATAATCTCATACATTGGGTTTTCTTTGTAGTGAATATTGGCAGCTCCATGGAAATTAAAACAGTCCTGGGACTTGCAGCTCTATTTGCCCATGGCCAGGCCATGCTGAGTACAAGTCTCCTGCAGCCTGGGGCTGTGCCATCATCTTCAGCTTTCCTCAAGCACCATGTGGAGCTCATAGCTTGTTTTTCCCAGCTGCTGTGATCTTGGATGCTTCCGCACTGCAGCTTCTACCTTTGATTTTTAATGGATATGACCCTTTTTGTTTTGAATTCCAGGACAGAAACCTCCTGAAAATGAAATTATCATAACTGAGATTTACCAGTAGTGGGGCGAAAGACATTTTGATTAGTGGTTTAAACATCTGAAGATGTTAAAACATCTCTTACAGATGACTCAAGTTCAGGTACAGACCAGTCTTCAAAACAGCCTCTAGTGGCTCTGTGCATAATTTCTATTTATGGGTCTAGTTTTCACAACCACTTAAGAAATATCTCCACGTAAGTGAATTCATTTACTGTACTCTGCAACTGAATCTCTTCCCAGGCAGAAAATTATATATTTTTAGTTTATTTACCTACTTATCAGTGAGAAGAATAATCTATGTCAGCATAAGCAGATGCTTTGTATGCAAAAAACATTTGTAACCGCTACCCAATTTTTTTCTCTTCATAGAGGAAAAGAGAGACTTGTACATTTATAATGTCACAGACACCTTTTTGGTTCAACCTGTGATTTATGTTTCAGAATTTGAGTAAACTGCTACATTTTATTGCTAGATATAACCCAAATGTCTCAAAGCAAGCTAAATTGCTTTCATGACTATTAATGAGCTAAATATCATAGACAGTTTTGCTGGGTTAACTTCAGAGGAGTCCACGAATTTAGGGAAAAATGAAACCTAGATACTCCTCACCTACAGGGGCATGGTGTTCAGCAGGTCTAGGTCTGATTTTCTTCATCCACAGGATATCAGAAATGCCATTAACTATGGGATTTCCAATGATAAATGACACGTGTAAAGTGGAAGATAAAATAAGTCAAGTAAGCAGCGGAATAAGATGTTAAAGAGAACAACATTTGATCCTGGGAGGTCTTTTAACAGCACCACAGTTACTTTGCCTTACTTTCACACCTACCTAACTTCCCACAAAGAAAAGCAGACTTTGTCCGCTGATTTTCTGGTAGTGTCCACATTATAGCATAAACTGACCCAGAAAGAGTCGTATACTCAGAAGCTGAGAACTGCAGCCCAAAAGCATGGTCTGCCTCTCTGCATCAGACCTGCAGGGCAACAAATGCAGGCTCAAAGCACTAGAGGCAGGGGAATCTTCCAAATACCATTTAGGGTCTTAGACTAAAAACTTCAGAGGTGTAGAGATGCTGAATGTCCTTGTCTAAGACAGCCTCAACTGAACCCAAAGTTTCACTGAAATTCATTGCTATTTTCATACCAGTGTTTCAAAGCTAGCTTCTGAAAATAAGGTGTAAGTTTTTAAATCACATACACAATTCCAATAACTTTATTTTCAATGGAAGTAAAGAAACAAACAAAAAAGAAACATCACCTGCAAGACGAGAATTAGCTTCTATTAAAGTCTTGTTTCAACTCTCTGATTATGACCAGGACGACTGATGCTTTGTCTCCTTTCCTAAACACTGAAGCAAATACCAACACTCCATGAGA
This sequence comes from Mesitornis unicolor, assembly GCF_000695765.1. Taxonomy (NCBI): domain Eukaryota; kingdom Metazoa; phylum Chordata; class Aves; order Mesitornithiformes; family Mesitornithidae; genus Mesitornis; species Mesitornis unicolor. The sequence continues at coordinate 94,250 of NW_010156172.1, forward strand.
CATTCTTTGATTCATTTATGTAATTATTTTTAGAATGAGAATCTTAGCTTTTCTGTCATCTGATAGGCTAATTGAAATTAATATAAGCCCAATTGAAATTAACTAATTGGTCTAAAACCTGATCTTTAAAGACACGCCACAGTGAGCAGTCAGGCAGAGAAACAGTGAGTGTTCCAACAGTGTCAGCCTTGATCAGCATCCAGGCAGCTCAAATCTCTGTTTAGGGTTTACTAAACACATTCTCTCATTACCCCTTTCTTAAAGAAAATACCACATTCCCAAATCAATATTTGATTGAATTGTAAATATGCCAAATGAAAAAAATCTTCTTCAAAGACTGATGTCTCCACATCAGTAATAGCTCTCAAGTCATTGGTTTCAGCCAGATCTCTTGGTGTGGCTCAAAATGGCATTTTCTTTTCCTATTCTTGTGTTGCCTACCCTTCAGTCTGATGTAGTATTAAAAGTGATAGTTTCTGCCACTTTTTCTACCTCTATTTTGTCTAAGACTGTGCTTCTTTTGTTTTAAATGGCTGCAATAATTAAATGGTATGCTATTCCTCTATATTATTGCTCTTCCAGTAATGCATACGTTATTTACTGCCTTAATTTTTAAAGCATGACTTCTTTTTGTCAGGCCTGTTTTAAATAATCAATGTAGAAAAACTTTGCAACACAGTTAAAAAGAAGGCCCATGGGTAGAAGCTCAGCAATCTTACTGTGCACTTTTTCTCTTCCTTTTCCTGACAGTTTTACCTACCAGTGCAAACTTCTAGCACAGTTGGAGTGAAAATCTAGACCTGTTCTTAGCCCCATGTTGTCATGCCCATAATTTTCAGCAATGGTTGTTATAAGAGTGGACCATGCCCTAACATAAGTGGACATACCATACCCGTAACTATTTCTTCGGTCCTTATCATGATAACACCATAAACTTACTTGAAGCCTGAAGTTTCAAAGAATTTGAAATAAAAAATAAGAAAGGAAGGGAAACAATACATAATAAAATCATAAATATATGTTGCCCTGCTTAGTCCCTGCACTGGGAATAAAACCCAATAAATACTGTTTAAGTGCCACCCCCGTAAATCAAAGAGCATATCCTTATTTCTTAAGAACAGCTGTACAGTTAAATGAGAGCTCATTTGAGCATCCGCTCCCCTCACCCACTACCATACACTGCTTTGCCTTCTTTCAGGAATGTCACAAGGTACATTGAACTGCCCTTTCCCTTACTACTAACATTCCTGCACATACCATATGCCAGGATGGAGGAATTCAGTGACAGGCATTTGTCAGTGATGGCATCGGGCAGCTGATCTGCCATTGAGTGAGCAGGAGCTGAGAAACTTAAAGTGAGATGTACCTGACATAAAGACATCCATACTGACGTTCAATTCTTGTGGCCAGGCACAGAGGTATAAAGCTACAGGTTATTCTTGGGCTGCCTGAGGTACCTAGATGGGGTTGTTAGATGTGACACCAGATCTATGGGAGACATGTCATTTTTGGGGCTTGTAGGTGCAGACTAGGCAGAGCAAGACAGGATATCTCAAACAGTAAGAAATGCTTATTGATGGAGAACAAAATTGAAGATTTCTTCAATATAACATGCAGTGGTTGAGCTGAGGCTCAGCTTGGTTGCCTAACACACGTGTCCTGACATGTTCTGGACATTCTTCAATAAGGAACTCTTAAAGGCCCAGGAGCAGGTCATCCTCATGAGCTGAAAGACGAGATGACAAGGAGGACAGCTGGTCTGGCCGAACAGAGAGCTTTGGCTGAAGCTCAAGTGAAAAGGGAGAGTTTGGAAGAAGGGGCAGGCATCTCAGGAGGACTACAAGGATGTTGTGAGGGTATGCAGAGAGAAAATTAGAGGAGCCAAACCCCAAGTAGAACTTAATCTAGCTAGTGCTGTTAAAGACAACAAAAAATGTTTCTATAAATACAGTAGCAACAAAAGGAGGACTAAGGAGAATCTCCATGTTTTATTGGATGTAGGGGGAACATAGAGACAAAGGATGAGGAAAAGGCTGGGGTACTTAATGCCTTCTTTGCCTCAGTCTTTAATAGTAAAACCAATTGTTTTCTGGGTACCCAGCTCCCTGAACTGGAAGACAAGGACGGGGAGCAGAATGAAGCCCCCAGGAAAGACTTTATGAATCAGGAGAGACCTTATCACTCTCTACAACCTCCTTTCAAGTAGCTGTAGAGAGGTGGATGTCTGTCTCTTCTCCAAGTAGATAAGACAAGAGGAAACGGCCTCAAGTTGCACCAGGTGAGGCTTAAATTGGATATTATGATTTTTTTTTCACCAAATAGACTGTCAAATGTTGGAACAGGCTGCCCAGGGAAGTGGTGGAGTCACTGTCCATGGAGGCGTTTAAGACGTGTAGACATGGCACTTAGGGATATGGTTTAGTGGTGGACTTCGCAGTGCTAGGTTAACGGTTGGGCTTGATGTATTAAAAGTTGTACTTGTCTTAAAAGTATTTTCCCACCTAACCGATTTTGTGATTTTATGATTCTATGATACTATGACATGCTTTTGGTTATTTGAGGCAACACTGTGGGGGCCACAAATATTGCTTAAGCTGGATTGAGCTCCTGCTGGCTCCTGAAGAGTGTGCTGAATGCTCTCTTAGCTATATTGATTAGATCTTCATGATTTTTCTCTCTACCACTTGTTTTACAAATTGTCTTTATGTACTCAGTAGCATTCATATGCAAGTTGACCTTTTGACCCTCTTCCTATTTTTTGAGAAGCTTCATAATGAGATAAAATAAAAATCTCTGCTTTTCCTTGTCTTGCTTAGTCCATATATTATACACTAGGAATAAAAGCCAATCAGTATAGTTTAAGTGCCACTAGAGTAAATCAAATAGCATAGCTTTTCTTTTAGAGAACAGCTTACAATTAAATAAGAGGCATGCAATTACTTAAAAGTGATATCTGTGTGAAAAGAAGTGATTTAAGGTAAGCCTTGTTGTAAATCCATTGTGCTCATTGCCAAGTAGTTCAGACATTCCACAAAAGCTTGAAATATGGAAAAGTGTTACCTCCAGGAAGTGCTCTTTTAAAACGTCCCCACAAGCTCCCGACCCTCATTTATCAAAAGCTTGCAACTTAGCAATTGTAGTAGTACTGCTCATTGCAGTAAATTACCAGCACACACACACACACACACAATGCTGCGAGGCAGTATCAAAAGGAAGAACAGTCTCACCCAGGTCATTTCAGTATTTTTCCTTAAGAGTTAAATACTGTTATCACTTTGACCAATGCAGTCAATAAATAAATGGGAACCGGTGAAACTATTTCCATTAAAAGAAAAAGAAATGTCTAGTACGAAACAGGTTATAGTCTTTGATGTAACCTTGTTTACTGGTACAGGATCAACAAAGCTCACTTTCTCTGAATAGGCAGAAACAAATGAGAGCACACAACTCTCACCATTTCCAAACCTACATTTCCAGTGTGTTACATTCCCTAAAAGCTCTATCTTGCTGGTTTTCCTCAGAGATATATTCACAGCTGTTTCTCTAGTTTTCTGCTGGTTTTCTCCTCTCTTCCTTCTACACATTCAACTTGTCAAACTATTTATTAGCCTCTGTGTTTGTACAGTTTGTAGTGTCAGTGACCCCCCCTCCCCTTCTCACTATTGCTTTCGTATTGCTGGGTGCCACTGCTCCTGGAGCATTTCATACTTTTGCTTGCCATTGCAAGCAAACCTTGACAAGGTTCCCTACAGTTAGCTCCAGTGAAGGTTGAAACAGACCCGTTCACTTTAAACATGTCTATAATGGTCTCATGAGCTAAGACCCATTTGAAGGCAAGCACAAACTCTTCCGAGTACAGCCCAGTTTAGGAGTTGTATCACCAGGATAATAGGTACATGCTAGTTATACCAGTCTTCCCACTCAGGCCACATTATTATCATTGAATGTCATATTAGCTGTGACCATGCAAGCAGTCATACACACACACACACCAATAATACAGAGCACGGTCAAAAATCAGGTACAGCTGGAAACATGTTTTTCACTGACACATCTGATAAACTTTTTTGGTTTTTGAAGGAAAGGTGATGATTCATAAGCCAAGCTCTGAGGATCTTACTCTGTTTTGAAGCAGTACTGCTCTAAAGTGAAGGAGGAAGTAATTTCCAGAAGGATTTATGAATTACTCTGGATATATCATCACCACTACAAATATACACTTCTGGAATAAATCAGATTTAAGAATAGCGTTGAAAATGTTCATTATTTGGCTACAATAGGAATAGGGGTTTGATAAAATTACTTTATTTTTATCTTTGCCAAAGTTTTAGACATATTCCAGGCTATCAACATTGAATGCTGTCCAAAATCAGCTAAGGAATAGCCCTGAGATGACAGATCAGGCTGCAGCTAGAGCAGATTCATGGAGTTTGGACCAATGTAGGCAATAGCCCATTTTCTTCTGTCAGGCTTTTCACTTTCACATAAAGAATGCGTATCACAGCAGCAAACCACTCCACAGCACTTTTTCCCAGCCTAGAGGTGCAGATATAAGGAAGACATCTCTAGTTATTACTTCTTTTTCATATACCTACGTGAGACAGGGTGGTAGTAAGACCCTACAGGCAGCGTGCTCTATTACTGACTCAGACTATCCCAGCCAGCGAAATTCTTTTATAAGCAACTGAGATTAGAATACTTTAGGTTCCATAGCCACGATATATGTTTGCTTTGTAGCAAAGAAGAAGATGGTTCATCTTCTAATGACTGGTGTGCACACTTGCCACTAGAAAGATGCAGAACTCCACCAACTGATTGAAATGTGTCACCTCTCAGCCAAATGGCAAAGTGAAATAGAGGATGTCTTTCTCTACAAGTGGTCATTCAAGAAAGCTTAGAGGTCTGCAAGCATGGAGATGTTGGTCATCATAGATCTCATTGTATGAATAACAGCACGATAAAGAGCCCCAGGGTATCACTAAGTTGCCTTTAGGGTACCAAAAGAGCCCCACATACGTAACATTTGGCATGCCAGTCTGTGAAGACGAAACAAAAATCTGTGGCTATGGTAGAGCAGTGACCACATGTGTTAGCTCTATATTAATCCTGCTTATGATTGAATAGTTGGGAAAATAAAAGCATGGAAAGGTCCTATAAAAGAATCCAAAGAGGAATAACACAAAATTCCCCACAGATCAATTTCAGTCATCACGAGAAGTGATTTTCAGCTCCATCCATTAGAAAGAGTATTTATACCACTCTCTTTTCTTTAGAGAGCCGAATACTAATTCAGAACTCAACTATGTGGAAAAAAATAATTATTGAGAGTGCCTAAAGGCTTTTATGAAGCTAATGAATTAGCTCAAATTGGAAGAGAAGGTCAGTAAATTCAAGGCTTTCTGAAAACTCACTTATCTTCCTCTGTAAAAATAGTAGAGATCCTCTAGTACTATTTGGGCTGTCCATTTTCTGCAAGTTTCTGACCTGCTAGAGCAGGCAGGAAGAATTTGGTGTCTCTTTGTTGTTGCTTGGGATTTGTACAAGTTGATTTTTACACTTGACATTATTTCTAAGACCATTCATTTCCTAAGATTCCCTACAGTGCACAAAAAGGCTGGCCTCTTTTTTTAAAACACAGCTAGGCATGACTGTTGATGGAGAGTTAGTCATGATTTACATCACAACTCAGCAAATAAACTTCTTGGTATGTGTATCTTTGCAAGAAACCAATAAAAATCCTACACTGCTTCTTTATTGCATAGCAAGCTTTAGTGTACTCCTGCATTCTGGTGCTTTGAACAGACACTGCTGTATCCCTACATTTCTCACTTTGTAAACAGTAACACTAATAAAAATAATTTTAAATATATTTTAGTATATTTTACACCAGGGAGTATGGCTTTGCTTTGAAAAAATATGGCACAACAGAGTTCTGAGTTCGCTTTCTCTTTCCAGATCAAACACATTGACTTTATAAATATTGTACAACTCTCCATGCAAACTCTACTTGGAATCTGAGAGCTCACACTAAGATCTTCCTTTCTTGTGTATCTTTGTTAGTGGTAATTATTCAAGAGAACACACTGCATCCTCAACAGTAATTCTTACCTGAGAGATGCAAAATGGTACAGAAATTCTTGAGCAAGTGGATTCCTAAGGGGTAAGTAATTTCACATGGCTCTGCACAACAGCTTGGCTGTGGAAATACCTTTCTGTGATACCAAAGTGTTAGGCAGACATACGTGGTTAACCATGCTAACGTGGTTAAGCTGCATCCAAACCGAAGCTGATAAAGCCTTCTTTGCCCTGTGTCATGTGTAGGTGCCCACAAACTCAAGCATGCCCAGGACACCTAAACTACTACATTGCTTCTTTCTGAGTTCCCACTGCTTTAGAGAGGGAAGTGAAATAAAAACCTAGAAAACATGGGTAATTCTGGAGAAATGCCAAGTGGGAAAGAAAGGAAAATCTAGCACCAGTGAGAAGGGAAGGAGGAACTAATACCTTAAAACTTGCCTTTACAGTAGGTTTTGTCATTAAGCAAACCTTACTAATATTTCATGATTTAAGCATTTGTCATTATATTTGAACACTGAAATGAAAAAAATCTCAGCTTAAAACATAATTGCATTTTAAAATCACAGAGGCATCACAAGAGGCATGGAAGTGGTCTAGGGCTAAGTACTGTGTAGGGTGAATGCACCCAGTGTGCTCCTAAAGGAGCTCAGAACAATGCAGCCAGAAACAGTTTGCACCACCTGGCCTGGGAACTAGGATTTACTCCCAGAAACAGGTGCACTTAGCAGTGTAGATGTAACCTACAAGTTACAGGATTTTCTGTCAAGTCAAACAGATGTGATTAGAGAGGGTCCAGGCAATTTGAAGGAAGCTGTCTGATCTTGAGCCCTACATGCTTTTAAGGTGATAGCTCACTATCTGAGAGAAGAACTACAGTTTGGATGAAAGAATCATCATGAGATCAGTCTTTACTGCTTTTACGCATTGTGCTCTGTATGACATACCTTTTGACAAACAAAGAATGCTTTGCTTCCAAGACATTGTTCAGGTGACACATTGTTTCCTGCTGTCAGAGGGAAAAGGTTTATGAATGCAGATAAAATGAGCTGCAACATCAATGCAAAAGTGTCACGTGATGCCATTCAGATTTGGTTTAACAGGTGAAATCTGTCTCTGGTTGGTTAAACTTAAGAGAAGCTAAAAGGAGTCTGAAGCATAGCTTCTCTTTAACGTCCATCTTCAACCTACATATATTGTACATAGATGAATAGGACTGAGAGACCATCTGCATTACCTGATTTGTTTTTATGCACAGCTTGGACCATATATTTTTACACAGCAGTTCCAGAAAGCAGAGATGATCTGCAGAAATTCTTTACAAAGACTTGAAAATTCAATTCAAAGATTGAGAGTGAAAAAGAATAAAGAACATGATGATCAAATATCTTTTTTTCATCTCTGGTATAGTATTGAAGAAATAAAGGAGCAGAGCAGCCAGACAGCCCGCAGAGGTTATCTCTTCACTACAACTTCTGGAAAGGAAGAGCACGACCTTAATCAATATTAAGGTAGTGTAAAATCTGTTCCTAACCTCCCAGCTATTATAAGCAACTTTTTAATTTGAAAGATAACTCTAAATCTTTAAAGATCATCGGTTACAAAAAAAACCACACTGCTAGGGTTTGGGGGTTTTTTGCATTCATGAGAAACTCATCAAATGCATAGAACTAAGAAAAAGTCAGTGTGGGATGAACTCAAGGGGAATTTGGGGGCCAGTATCTGGAGAAACCAGCTGTTAACCTCACTAACCTTTGACAGTCCTAAAGCTAATGACATTGCCCCATCTACCTCATATTCTGTATTCATCAATTTGCATTTCACAAGAGAATTCATACCAATACTGGAAAAATTCAACATTAAGAACAAACAACCTAAGAACTCGCACAGTTTCCTTTTCTTAAGGAGTTGCAGATAGCTGCTAATGAAAATATTGCATCAGCACATACTGAAGTTTAAGAAACAGAAAATGTTTTTACTCAGTATGCAAGTGTCAGTCAGTCCAATAAATATTATGGTCTTTATTGCACCCGTCATGTTGCCAGGGTGTTATCATGCCTTACATGCCTTTTACTCCCACAAAAGTCAAATAAAACCTGAGGTTGCTTAATCTTTGAGGGGCTTTGAATTTGAGAGTAATAATAAATACAGAAGAGCTGTCCCTAGGGAAGCTTAGGAATTTATCTACACAACTTCCATTAATATATATTTGGTGGGAACTGATCAAGTAAATCCCTGTGCACTGTGCTGAACAGTTTCAACAGGGTGCTGAAACAAGTATTTATGTTTGAGTATGTTTTTTCCTCTCCAGATGCTAAATACTATGTGTATTTTCACATGCCTTTCCAAGGACTAGTGTCCCCAGCATCTTGTATCTCAAAGGGTCCCAATAGAACGAGAAGAATCATTTCACTGATCCAATGCTGCCCACACTGAAGTGAAGGGCAACAACATCTTTGTGTCTGACAGAGAAATTTTGATCAAGCTGAAAGTGGCAGTTCAGACCTTTAATATTCACCATGATGCTGTGATCCTTGTGGAATTAATGGATAACTTAATTAGACTGAGACGAAACTTCAGAGAAATAAAAAGTGCTCAGCCCAGTTTTTCAAGGAATTGCTTTAGCAGGGCAAAGTGCTCAGGCATTATAAACCAATGTGGCTCTTCTGAAGTCAAAGGAATGACAGTGAGCCATACAAGTTTTAACAGAGCAGGAAGAAGGTGTTAGGTAACATTGCTGCATTTAAACCTCTGATACCAGGGCACAAAGAGGGAAAGAATCAACAACCAAAATCAGATATCTACACAGACCTCCCCAAAGTTTGAGAGCCTTTTCAGCTCAGCTGACATCATCCAGCTCTGCTATTACACAGAGAACATAAAATTTGTCTAGTCAGAATGACAGTCTCGATGACTTCAAGGAGATAGGCTTTTGAATTATCTGGGAAAGCCTCTGTACAGTGGCATTAAACTTAAATTTATGGATATGCTACTTAAAATCTGAATGTAGCCAGCTCATTTTTACAAAGAATGAAGGGGAGAAGATCATTTATTTGCATAATTAAACAGTCAGTGGTGTCATTAAGCTAACTTACTTCTTTGCTTGTTTGTGATATGCTGTCCATCTTCCCTCTACTTTAGTGCTTGTGCTCCAAAGACAAGCTTCCTGTTGTTCATAAAAAAATAAATAAAATAAATTTTCTAAGCCCATAAGCATGCATTTTTTCAAACATACAAATGTCCACAGTTATATTCTTCGCATCAGAATAGGAAAACAGAAATCACTGTGCTCCAGTCCATCAGTTCAGTTTCTGCTAGTTTTCTGCCCATGTTTCAGAAGAAGGCGAAAGCCATCCCAGACTTGGCAGATGGTTTTTAATATACCACCAACCTCTGGTCTGCTCTAATCTCTCCCAGTCTTTGTCGTTTGCACTGTAATTGCATAAAGAAGCACAAGAATGCAAGCCAGTATCAAAAGGGACTTCCAAAAATATACTATGATTTATATGAAAATATTAAAATGCAAGGGAGGGAGTTGTGGTTAAAATGGCAGTGGACTGGATTGTGAATCACTTCCTCAAAACCCTTCGCAGAAAACCAACCTTACCGATATCAGAACAAATAGAGTGACAACTTCTTGTCCAAGAAAGGCAGAGAAGACTGGAAGACTCAAACCAGCCACAGATGAACAAGATTCCACTTTAAATTCTACTGTGATTCATCCAGAAGTTCTGTATTGCTAGAGTTTTATTCGATGTTAAAAGAGATGTGTTCTTCATTTTGAACAAAGCTTTAAAAAAGTGTCTGTCAAAGAAATAACAGAGAAAAGTCATCGTACTTCAGATCACGAGTGATGAAAGCTAAAGCAAATGGACACACCAGCTTTAGCTATTGATCAGGTTTATAATATTGTCTTCCCAACCTGAGATACTGGGAAGAAGTTTTGTAATGGGGAAAGCACAGCAAGATCCAAGAGGAAAGATATTTGCTTCATCGTGAAAAAAGATTAAGCAAACCACACATGTGGAAGTTGACGAAAAGCTAAATGGATGAGGAAAAGATCACCTTGAGTGCAAGACTCTGGAAAGATCTATTTGAAACTTAAGAAATTAAAGAGCAAGTGCTAGATAAATTGTTTCCATGGACCACAACCTATAGTATGAAATCCTGGCAGGGTAAGGTGAATTTTAACTAAAACCTCAGCTTCCTGGGAGCAAGTGAATAAAGAGCAAATCCTAACTCTTATTGGGAAAAAATAAGGCATAATTTCCAGCCTCATGGCTGCAGAGCAAAGCTGAATACTCTGATGTAAATAAACCATAGATGTTTGAAAAAATGTGGTGTAAATAATTGTTTATCTATTGCTGTAAGTTTTCCCCATGTTCAAATACAAGCTCATGATTTATGAAACCTCCTGTATTTTTCTTGAGTTTGACATCAGTAGAATAAGCAATGTTCCCTTTCTGTGGATCCCCAAACATCATGGAAGGAGAGTGAGGGTGTGAGCCTTTGGTGGCAGACACCAAGCTGGTTTATATGACCTAGCAGAACTGGGAGAAGTTGGTAGCAGCAACCTGCAGTTTGCCAGGATGCAAAGGAAGGTCACCAAAGTAAATTAAATCATGTGACTCTTTATACAGATGCAGCTAGCTTGTAATTAGGAATTGAACTAGCTAGTTTAATCTTTAATCAAGGAGTTAATACTTATTACTCAAGTACCTCAGTGTAGATGCACCCTAAAGCTACACAAAAGAAGAAACTCCAACATCAGACTTTTGCTTTCCCCTTCCAAAGTTCTTGTGTCCATGCTTCTTGTCTGTTATTTACAGAAAAAGAAAATAAATACAAATAATCTAATTTTCTGCCTCTACTTGCAGAAAAAACAGTTTTGTAAAAATAGCATAATCCTATTTTGTCACCTCCAGAGTTGTAACTGAAGTTGCTTCTATAAGCTGTAGAGATGAATGCCAGAATTTTATGCTTTTCTCCATTTTCATCACTTAGGACCTACTGCAGTACCAAAAGACAAAAAGAAGAGTGTTTCTGTTCATTCTTGTTCATTTACCACTGATTTGCTCACTAATGTCCTGCCAGATCCAGCTGAGCTTATCTGCTGAATTAAAAATAGCTGGACAGGTGTCACCAAAGTCATAATTTGTCATTCAGATGACAGAACTGAGATTAATTTTGGCACTGCATGCTGAGCTCTTCAGGGATTAATGTTTAAAGCTCCAAACCAGGAAAATAACTTAAGGTGAGCAATTGGTCCTGTACTGCCACATTTGTGAACTAAAATAAATTTATTTGGGAAATCACTGAGAATGAAAAGAAATTCTGAATACACATTTTAAATCAAAATTTCCCAGTATAGTCCTAAATAGAAGGGTTCTTTAAAATCAGCTATATGTGTATCTGCTATATTTTCATCTTTGACACTTCAGTCAAGAATCTCTTGTTGAATACCAAGGGCTGGAATTCACTCTATTTGTCACTGAAAAAATAATTTTCCTTCATATGCAAAACCTCTTGGAAATAGCCAATGACCTCAGTTTTCATGTACCAATTCCTCTGACACTAATTAGGAATTATAGACTGTGTCCCAGAAGATTCTGTTTAGCCCAGTGAGGAGTTTCCTTTTGCTGAGTTCACAGGAAAAAGTTTCAGAAGAGAACCAAAACCCCTAAAATATCCTGTTAAAGATGGGATATTAGACATCACAATCATGTGGAAAATGGAGTTCAGGTGTTTTAGCTCTACTATTCCTTTTGGTAAGCCTCACAGTTAAGAGATCACAATGCATCTGGACCATCCCCACAGATATTTCGCATCCTTCTCATGTAATTCAGGGCTGTGCAGCTTTAAAATGGCTTTGGCAGAGCATAGCAATAATGGGCAACTTGAGATCTCTTTCATCTCAGTGATAAGTGAGCAAGTAGAAGAGATTTGGTGAAAAAGGCTCTGTGAGAAGCAACTTCTCTTTCTGGAACATGATTTACAAAAGCTCTTACCCCTAGTCTAACATTTTCCATTGAAAATTCATTCATTGTGTGCAGTCAGGTCAGCAATGAAGTATTTCTCTCGTACTTACTTGCTTTTCATGAAGATGCCTTTGTTTAAGTGTGTCACTTCATTATCACTAGTTGTTTCTTTGAAAGCCTCTGCAATGCTATTCAATGTTTGCATTGAGCTATAGTTTTAAATTGAGAAAAATTAATTCATTTTTTCATAAGAAAGCAATAATCGCTCTGGCATTAGGAGGTATAAAAGAAGAATTGTATAAATTTCGACAGGTCATGGTCAGCATTAACTTAGGTACTGGAGCTTATTGTTGGCAATTGCTCTTATCCACAAAAACAGGAGTTGGAGTTCCTGTATACTTTCATGCTTTAAAAGGAATCAGCCAAGACTGCCTTTGTAATGAGTCTCTAAATACATTTACTCAGCTTCACAATTTCTCTGGACACATTAGGACTGATGAAATTTGAGGGCAGAGGGATAGGGAAGGGGGGGTGAAAAATGGTGACAAGTTTTATCTTACCCATTTTTTAATGAAAATTTGTCTCCAATTTGCAACCAGCTCCAATTTGACATTCCAGGGAGCTCAGTCCAGATTAAAGCCGAGACAAATTCTCCTTTTTTTCCTGTATGAGCTCAGCTGGAGCTGCACTGGATACTCACCCTGCAACCAGGCAGTTCTGCCAGTGAACCTGTGAGACTTGGTGTCTGTTGGTTGAGCCTCATAAAAACATGGAAAATATAAGCAGAAGTCACATAAATAAGAGACACTTTTAACAATTAGACAGACACTCTTTATTTGGCATTTTGGGGTGGGACTCTATAGACTAGAGTTGTTTGAATAGTTTTTCTTCTGTTTTACGTATTTTGAGAGCATTCTTTCATTCCAAGATAGTCTGAAAAGTCTAAATCACAAAATATAGCAGCATACATTTTATTATAAAGAGATTTTGAAGGACAGCTCCTGGCCAGCCTTTTGTCAGTAATTTTCCATCTCCTGCCTTCTTTTTTACTGCCAACATCACTTACAGCATTCTCCTGTTCACATTCCCAAGCAAAACCAGAGATATATTGTAACCTGTACATTCACATTGCTAGATTTCAGCAGTGTTAGCAACACTCAAAAACAGAAATCAAATTCTGATACCTGAATTTCCTATTGCTTCTCCTTTCTTTCCTTAGTTTGACATATTAACATGAAAAACAAATATTACAATATTTTTAAAATCCCACTAGTAGCATAATTTCCTGCATATAAAAATATTTTGTGAAAGGAATAGAATAAAATTATCTGAATTTTTTTTGCCACTTAAAAGATAACACAGTTGTCAAAATTATGATTACACTGCTTTTATTCTTATAGTTTTGACCTTAGAAGAGATTAATTGATGTTCTATTTTGTCCTTTTCTGAAGAAAGAAAACTCCTTGCCTTCAATTTTAACAGAAATCTTCCCATAGTTTTGGACTGGTAAAGACTAATGCAGAAGAGAAACAGGATATATTCTAGCTAGACGAACAGATTTGACACCCTTGTCAAACATTATTACAATCTATATACTTCAAACGTAGACTAGAAGTTAAATACTGCACAGACTCAAGCCAAGCATTACAAAAACCAAAATGTTTCACAGCCCACATGCTTCTTTCTATATGTTCTCAGTGATTCAGTAATGAACAACATGCTGAGACAACATTTGAAACACTGCAATGATGTGCGAAGTGCACAAAACAAAAATTAATATATTTAAAGGCTGAAATTCACTGCAGCCACAGGAACCATTCATAATCAGGTTCTGCATGAGGGGAGAGGATGCCTGGGGAGGTGAAACAAATTCACAAGCCAGCCTCTGGAGCAGTTTGCTCTCCCGTCCTCTCCCTCAGCATGCAGCAAACACATTCCTACATCAGCTTTTTAAAGCCCTGAGATCATTGGATCCTTACAAACATAAGTCCATAGCTTCATGTGCTTCACCTTACTCCAGCAAGCATTTTAAGGACAAGACCCTTATGACCCTATGTGAGAAGACACATATACTCCATGTACATGATGTACCCAGGTATCTCAGTGGGGCTTTCCAATCTCTTTTCCCTAGGCAGACAATAAAGGGGTACAAAGTTTTGGACCAGCTTCTTGATACCAGAAAAAGTTTTCCTATACTTGCTCTCCACTTCAGGTTTCTTGCCATTTCCACTCTCTGGAGCAGTCCTTTCCAAAGAGAGCTGCTTTGTTTGCCATAGTGCAAAATGAGGGCTATTTTGGGGGTGCTACCAGGCTTGCACAGATGATATTTTATTGAGCAGGATTCAGGACTTGGAAGGACCCCTTCCTCCCAGCAAAGAACCCCATCAGCACTGAAAAACGATGACGCAGCTCTGCAAAACTTGCATGCTGTGAGCTGGCTGCTGAGCCCATCTTCAACCCAGAGCAGTGCCTGCTGGTGATCTTGCTTTAGGAGGCCTGATTGAGAGCAACCACACATTTCACTGAAGACCTACAACAGGCTTATTAAGGGTGGAACATTTTGGGGCCAGCTGAGCAGAGCAAGAAGGCAAATGTCTAAAATTAATAAAGTTTTCTCTTTTCCTGATGGATCAGAGTTTACCATACGCTTCTCCCTCCTGTGTGTGTGTGTGTGCGTGCGTGCGTGTGTGTGTGTGTGTGTGTGTGTAGCTCTTGCCCCTGCTCCTAAAGCATGTACACACACATATCCCATCTGTATAAGCAAAGCATCAGTACTCTGTGGATGCTTTACAAGGACAAACTCAGAAGCGTTTAAGAGGTTGTCAAGCAATGCAGGCACTGAGAAGGAGGCTGTGTGATGTAGCAGAGCACTGCTTTTGGACTCCCAGCATCTCAGCTCTATTCCAGCTTTACCACTAAGACATGCCTCAGTTTACCCTTCTGTAAAATGTGTATAATCACACTGCTCCCCTCTAGGGACTGCTTTGATGCAACTCACCATATAGGAAGAAAGAGACATTTTAAAGAGTAGACACCCAATTTGTTCTCCTGTTTGTCTATATTTACACTGAGGAAAGCAGGAATTCTGTTCAAATTTGTCAAAAGAATGGATGCAGGTCTGGGGCTGATAAAATATGGCCTGCTAGCTTGGCAAAACCACATGGAACAAGATGAAAAATCGGCTCATTTAGATTCTTGAGAACAAACACACAAAATGAATGTCACGCATTTCAGTAACAATTGGCGTCTATGTAGTTCAGAGAAAAAGTTCTGATCCAAAGAGACAACAGATTTTATTATACAAATTAAGAACAGCAATTGTCTGCCAAGACAAAGGAGCACTGATCAGAACACCACAAGCAAAGAGGGGAGAAGGGAACTCAGACTCATCTGCAGAATACTAAAAATATTTCTGGTCGGCTTGTGTTTAGAGGAGGACTGCAAGAGATGAGTTCCCCCAACAGCTCAGCAGTGGCAGCTCCAGAGAAGCCATGCCCACCTGTCCTGGGAAGCATGGGATCAGCAGCAGCAGCAGCAGACCCTTGGCTGCCCATGCTCCTGCTCTTTGCTCTCCGAATCTGCCCTGGTCCCATTTTTATGAGATACTTGTAAATCTTCAATAAAACCTAAGGTTTGCTGTGTAATCTATCATTATTTGTAAGTGTTACCAGTGCCGAGGAAAGAAAATATCAGATTATCTGCAGGCAGGTGACTACCAGCAGGAAAAGCTGCCCTGCATGGGGTCTTGGCTTCAGACAAAAAAAAACAGTTGGGAATGAGGTCAGCAGAGGTGAAACTTGGTAAATATCTATCTTGCTAAATAACTTGTAAATATCCTTTCTTGCTAAATCCCTCATCTTGATAAATCTTCCATCCAGCATGCTTTGACTGACCGCTGCCTGGTCCTCTCTGCTGAATGGGGAAGGGCAGTTCCTTGAAGGAGCATAAAATCAGCCCACAATAGCATGGGAATCTACTGAGGGTGATGGAAGAGAGCCTGCCCCTGGTGCAGCATACTGGGCTATTTAAACCCACCGAGCTGTCCTATTCCTGTAAGTCACGATAGCACCCACTTCTGGTTTTAAAGGCAAAAGCAGAATTTCCACTCCTTTGCAGGGAAAAAGTGAGGAGCAGGACAGTATGTTAATAAGCCCATAATGAAATCCTTTACTCCCTGGCGTATTTAGAAAAATATTACTTTTTCAATACAACATGGTTTCACTATCTCTCAGACTCTACCTGTAAGGTACATTCTTTTTCTCTCATGGTGATACAGGCATGCAATTTTTCCTCCCTTTTCCTAACAGGTTTGACATCTTAAGAAAATCTACCCCACCATTTTGATGAAACACATTTGGAAGGAATTTCCTTCTGTTTCCTAACACTGAGCAACAGATCCTCTGAAATGCTTATAGAGTGCACATTTTCCTGGGGCTGCGGAGAATGAGTCACACTAGCTATATGCCAGATCAAATACAGCAAACAATCAGCAAGTTGGCACACTGGCTGGCCTCAGAAAAGAGCATTTTGCTTGTTGGTCCCACTGTACCTACCTACAGTGATAATTTTCAGGGTGCTATTCAGCAAGAGGACAGACCGACCCATGCTATTTTCCTGCTTCAAAGCCACACAAATTAACATGAAATAGACAGCTGTACATTGTGAGAAAGCGATTCTGAGCTTGCTCCCACACGGTGCTGAGCACCCTGGCTCAAGGCCATGCTGCTGCTTAAGCAGTGATTGTCCCGTTGTCTTCAGTGGCTATCGATGGCAGTCAGTGTCTACAAATGTCAGGCCTCAAGGACTCATCTTTTAAATACCTTTTTAAAAGGCATTTAGGCACCTAAGTACATTCTGCAGATTTAATTACTGCATAAATCACATCTGTGCAGTAACCCCAGAGCACTCAGATCAGAAGGAAGGTCCCTCAGCTCCAAAACAGAAATAAGTCTTTTACTTTTGTGTTTTGCTTGTGATTGCTGGGAGGGGTAAGACATGAACTCCCTCAGAAATGGTTTCCTTTTGGTGCCCAGCTCTGCCATCCACGCATAACAGGTCACAGTGAGGTTTAAGGAAGCAACTTAATGACTCTGCCCCAGTGTCTCCATCTGCAAAAGGGGTTTGTTCCAAGGTTGCACCATCCCTTCTGCCAGAGAAGAGCCATTAAAAGTGTGTGTGGTTCTGAATGCAGAAAGTGATGATGAAGAGCAAGACTACATATCTTCATGGGCAAAGTGTTTTTCTCTGTTTCTGTACTTGTAACAGAATTCATTTTTGTACTTTAGTTTGCCACTTCTGCACATCCCAAAACTGGTGGCCACTATTGACTGAACAGTGCTTGGGGAGAAGAGGATAAAATAGAGTTGTGTGTGCTTTGTTCTCAACAACTTAAGGAGCAATTTAACCCAAAAAAGATCTACACCAAGTGATGAAGCTAATTATTCAGACCTTCTCTATCAGTCATGTTGAAGCATAGTAATTTTCCCCTATGGTCAACAGTTATTGAACTTTCATGTGCTTTCGTTCATACTTATCACCTGAAATAGAGAAAGAATACAAATATACAAATAATTTTCTTCTAATAGAACAAATCCAGAAAGAATTATTTTTATCTTTAAAGTATCTGCATTAAAGTTACCTCAAGGTCAGTTGCAAAGGTATAGTAATTATTAGCTTAACTATTAACATCTCTCAGCAAGCTAATTACCTGGGCACCAAACGAAAACTGTTTACGCCTGAGGTCTAGAGAGGCTAAAACAGAAGATTATTTTAATGTTTCAGGTTAAGTTTTCAAGGTGGGAGAAATGCCTCTGGGAATCATGAGCTATTTCCTTGCTCAAAATTATGTAAGGTAAAAAACATCAAATGAAAATGATTAAAATTGGCCCACACCCTAACTCTAGGCACTGCTAAAAGGTGAATGTGCCACCTTTCCCTTTCGATGATGGTGGCTATGGTTGTCTAGCAGGCTGAGGCCTGCATTTTCCACCTGGAGGTCCCACCAGCACAAACTGCCATGGCTGCTTTGGCCTGGATAGGGTGGCCATCTCATAGCAGACAGCCGACGTCATGTGTAAAAGAGACCACTAGAAACTCCTCAGACCAACTAAGCCCTTTGGACGGCAAGGAGCAGAAATGCACATACTGCCAGGTCCCACCTCACCCTTCTCAGGGCCCTAAATGCCACACACTGGCTCCTACAACCATGTCTTGCAGACAGGTCGCAGCAAGAGAGAGCAACTGTGATCCACCCTCCCCACTGCCATGGAGCCAGTGAAACAGTCCACAACCTACACACAGTCTGCAGGCCCAGTGCAGTGCATCCCCGTGTCACTCATTGGAAAATAAGGCATGACGAGGTTTGCTCACTGGTTGTGGAAGAAGAACCCTATCATGATAGCAGATGTAGACTTCAAAAAAGCAAAGTTATAAGGTTTTTCATTCAAAACCTCTGTATGTTATTCCTCCTGCTAAAGGAAATTCAACTGCTTACCCACAGCTCTTGACCCCTCATTTTGTTAATATGAGAAGAGCTCATATTATTTAATCCTTGTTTTACATACACCACATGTCCTCAGGAGCCCAGAAAGGTTCTGCCTCACCATCCGCAGCAGCCAGTCTTGTCGGGCAGTTGAAGTCCTGCAATAGCGTGGGACATCTTAAGGCAAACCTGGGCCACATAGCCTCATCCATCACTACCACAGGCACCACGTCACAGTCATTCATCTCAGGATTGTATCTAGCACCATTTCTCAAAACCTGATGTAGCAGCTACGGCTCTGTGCACGCTCAGTGGGAGGCTGACAGAAAACCCTCTCATGTTTATCTAGAGCAAAAGTCTTCTGCTTCACTTGTTGTGCTTGAAAAGATAACAACTTCATACAAAAACAAACAAGTCAGAAAACTGTGCTAGGGTGCTAGCATCATACTGGTGCAATATACATGGGGGCTGACGCAAACCAGCTTTTTAGCAAACAGGCAAACCATCCTCATGTCTTCGCCCAATACAAATGCATTTTCATGGAAAAAAGCTGAACTTTCTTGGTTTTAACCAATCAAACCAAAAATAACTTAGTTAAAATATGCACCTCCAATGAAAAGCTAAACCATCAAAATATTTAATTGAAATACAGCAAGAAATCACTTCCCTCCCAGCTGTTACTGATGGAACTGAGTCAAAAACTACAGCTGGGTTTAAGGAAAGAGCCTGATAATGTTATAAAACAACACATGTGCCAAGGTAATAGGAGGGTCATTCAGCATAAATTGAAGGAACCAGAGAGCATTCCCCCCATTTTTCTTCCCAGTGCTGGATGTGGACAAGCACAAGTTTTTGGGGCCAAGGAATGAGAAACTGAGGGGATATAAACAGCAGCAGCCCCATCACCCCCACTTTATCATCCTGCAGCCCTAACCCCCACATGCCTCCTCTCAGCACAGTTCTTGTCACATACCAGATGTCAAAGCTGAACTGGGAGAATAGGAGGCAGGAGGGGTTTAGTTGCCATTTGCATTGCGGCTGCTTTCATTCATGCTGAGACAAGATATCAGGTTTGTTAACGTTCCTCCTCGCTTTGAGGCTCTGACCATGTATCACGACATACCAGGACTTGGAAAGCCATTAGTTCACTATGATGAGATACTCACCCCAAGGACGCTTAATCAGAGTGATCAAAGCAAAGTAATACACAATGCCCACACTAAAAATTAAGATGCAGGAGAGGATCTGTGCACAGACCAAATTTCTGATCTGTTTTAATCTCGAGAGTTGGGCTTTCTGTTCAAAACTGTCCTGCGATCTGATCCCCAGGGTAAGTCTCACAGCCTCCTTGGCCTGATTACCGGCCATTCAGATCAAAAAGACTGACGATTCCGGATATTCAACTCCACTTGCAGCATGATAGTGCTTTATCCACAGAGATCAGCTGTCCTCTGTTCCGAAGTATCTGATTCACAATTACAATGGTATTCAAACAGGTCTATGCAAGACTGTAATTGTTATGAGTTTATACATTTTTTTAATTGAAGCAGGCTTAGGCCCTTAGTTCCTGAAGTCTCAAAATACATTTATGATCAAACAAAATAAATGTCCAGATATACTTCTGAGTAAAACTTGGGCTATTAGTTGGACACTTAATGTTCCCTTGAGGATGCAGTGTCTATAAATAAAGTTCATAAATAAAACAATTAGTCTTACCTTCAAACAAACATGAAACTAAAAGAAAGAAAACCGTGTGGCTTCTTATATAAAGCTTTTATTGGCAGCATGTGAGCATTTTTCCCATATTGCTTTAAAAAAGAAATAATGTACTTTTTAAATGGGAGGAAAGATTACTTTTTAATTGGATTTTGTACCATACAAGGGAAACTCTCCATCACAAGCAGCATAATTTACATCTGAAATTCTTCAGGATCCTTCGTGATCTAACAGTGGTGACCAAATCAAACCATATGAAGTCATAAATTACATGCTGCTTACCAGTATCACAACCATAACTGGATGTTTGGATTTTTTCTGAGCTTTCTGTGTTTTAGCAATACCATCTGGACATTGCCAAACTGGTTCCGCATAACAAAATGTGTAGCCACAAAGCAGAGACATATAAATAGTAAATAGTTTCCTGTCCAGGGCTCCCTTGTTTGCTGCATGCCCGTTTCAGAGCATACTGTGTAAAAATTAGCCAGACTTCCATGTCTGCATGTTAGTAGGTTACGTGTGGAAACTAGAGATCGAGTATTGTGGTGCAAGGGAGTAGGACCCCTAGGGTTTTGCTCTGGGAAGGGAGGGAAGCTGATGACACCAAAATAAGTGGTGCAGTGGACACTCCAGAAGGGAGAGCCACCATCCAGGAAGGCCTGGACAAACTAGAAGAGCGGGCTAGCAGGAACTGTATGAAGTTCAACATGGGAAATACATAATCCAAGAATGCAGCTGAGACTGGGTTCCATCTGGCTGGAGAGCAGCACTGTGGAAAGGTGAGAGAGAGAACTGTAACATAAAGAAAATTTTAGCTTGGGGGAATAACGCTTAAGAGTTAACAGGATAGCAATTATTTAGCTGAAGCAATATGTCTTAGGTCACTGTGTAAAGGGAGGTAGGCTACAGACAGTTCCTGATAAGGCCAAGGATGTCTTGCCTGAAGCTCTTATGGCTTCTGTGATAACAAGAACAACATCCAGCCGGCTTTGGGAGAAACGCCAAGGGTCCAGGGAGCATGCACAAGGAACAAAGGTGAAGAGCTTAGTAGGGAAAAAGACTCCCTGAGACCTCGGCCCACGACCACCAGGAGGCACTGCGCAGGCGCGACTGGACTTCTAGGAAAAAGACCGCCTTTTTGGGGAAAGGCTATGAATATGCATAGCTTTTTTGCATGATAATAAATATGCAACACTTTACTGTATAAAAGTTAAGACAAGCTGCCACAGAAGGTGCACACAAATTAGGAGGAAAGATTCCCCCGTGTGTCAAGCGCGCTTAATAAAACATACCTACTTTACAACCTTACAGGTTGTGGAGTCTTCTTTCCGCGAGTCAAAGGAACCTGGGGGTCTTGGTGGATGAAAAGTTTAACATGAGAAAACTGTGCTGCAGCTGTAAGGAAAGCCAACAGGATGCTGGGTTGCTTTAAAAAGGGCATCACCAGCAGAGATAAAGAAGTCATTATCCCTCTCTACTCGTCACTGGTCAGACCACATCTTGTGTACTGTGTTCAATTTTGGTCCCTGCTATACAAAAAAGATGCAGACAGGTTGGAAAGGGTCCAGAGAAGGGCCACGAGGATGATCAGAGGACTGGAAGAGCTTCTATATGAAGAAAGGCTGAGAAAACTGGGTCCATTCAGCCTTGGGAAGAGAAGGCTTAGAGGGGACCTTATCACCATGTACCAGTACATAAAGGGTGGCTACCAAGAAGATGGAGACTCCCTTTTCACAAGGAGTCACATGGAAAAGATGAGGGGTAATGGACACAAGTTGTTTCTGGAGAGATTCCAATTAAACTCCAGAAGAAATTTTTTACCATGAGATCAATCAGACATTGGAACAATCTCCCAGGGGAAGTGGTAAATTCCCCTGCATTGTTCAGTTTTAAGAGCCAGCTTGACAGGGTGCTGACTCAACTCATTTGAACGATACTTTTACCCTGAGAGGTTGGACTAGATGATCCTTGTGGTCCCTTCCAAGCTGGTATTCTATAACACTGTGATAGAAGAGTTGTGGGAAGTGTTATCTGAGAGCTGGGAGTAGTAGGGAGTGGAGAAGCCCAACATTGCCCAGATTTCTCACACATCTGGTGCCTCTCAGCCACATGCATGTTTTTATAGGTCACAGATAAAGTAGCAAGACTTGGCCATCCCAAGGTTTAGTAGCGTCAGAGGAATTTAATCTACTGACAGGTGTAAGCAACATTCCAAACTATGCCATTTCTTAATGGGAGTTTCCTAATGCTGTTGACAGCCCAGCACCAGTGAGAGGCTCCCAGTGAGCTTCCCAGCTGGGAAGTGTCTCTGTTTGATGTACAGGGAGAATTAACTTTGGCTCCAAAGACTTTGCAAATTAATGGACAAGAGGGTCATACAGCAGAGCAGTGTCTGGCACAAAACCATTTTGTTCGGCTCTAGAGCGGTACCTACTTGACTGCCCACTTCTCTCATAAATAATCATGCCTGCGTTTGAGTAGAAGCTCTCTTCACTAATCTGAAAAGCACTAGTCTTCACCATTTATAGTCTTAGCAAAAGAAGAATAGTTAGAAGCATTAAATCTGCATCATCATCTTTATCCAGAGAAAAAGGACATTAAAGCTTTTAGACTTCAAATTAGTCTAAGTATCTTTGATTCCTGTGTGACATCTGCCTTCTATTTCATGAGCCTTGGGTATGCATGCAGATAGATCAGCAATTTTATGTATATGTGTATATATAAACGTGCATACATATACATGCATGCACACACTAGGACTCCTTTGTCTTTCAAAGAAAAAGGAAAAGAAAGCTCACTTTGGCTACAACAGTGTCCAAGCTGCAAGAAAATGCACCTGACTGCTATATCTAACATACTGCTTCTCCAATTCCAAAATCAAAATCAATAAGGAAATGCTTTATTGCTGTTACTGGTCATGGAGTCACCAAACACGAAGCTCCACAGCCTGGCACTCTT
>NW_010156172.1:117488-137710 GCF_000695765.1 Mesitornis unicolor
GTGCAAAGTGGGATCTTGCAACCAGCCCAAACTCACTGTCCTCAGCGGTCCTGTGGGCCTGTTTTATCCTTTGGACCAGAGCTCCTAGCACAGTCTAAGAGTACTTTGCCATTTATTGTGTGACAGTATACAAAGCAACCACAGATGAAAGATTATTAGCCGCTGAGTGGCTTGAAGAACTATCCTGATACCAGGTAAATAAGGGAAATTCTGCTTGGGTCATATCTCATTCTTATATTTTTTTTCATTTGGGTTTAATTTGTGGGAGCCAATGGAAACAGGAATTTTTCAGCAAAGTAATTTGAAGCCTCCTACAAAGAGATGGGTGAAAGGAGGAGCATTAAGTTTCTTTCACCTGACTCAAGGCTTGAATGTCTCCTAACTGAAGTTAATAACTGTTGTGCTTGTTTCAGGAGTAGAAACATCCTCTTGCTTTTAATTAACTAAGATCTTGAAGTGCCTCAATTATCAAGTATATTCCTACCCATTAGACCATTCTAGCAGCATAACAGGCTCTATCAAGTGGATAGAAGTGGTATTTACTCTGTTTGCATGCATAGATGATTCCCTATCACCAGAGAGATATAATATTTAATGGAGGAAGCCCAAAGTATCCGAAAAAAGCAATTGACTCTTTGAACTCTTGAGAGTAGGTAGACAACAAAAAGAATGACAAAGCAAGCTCCTTAGGCAAGATTTTAATAAATATTGCACAAAATTAATTAGAATTTCCAAGCCCTTGTACAAGAAAAAAATTGTTCCCCCTTGATTAAACAAACATTACTCTTGGAGTTGTCTGAGGGGTCTTTCTGTCACAGCAGTGGAATTCAATGTTTGATCTCACCCAAGCTTAAACTCACATGCTGGCAATTCTTTGCCTTTTCAGTTTATAAATGTGTCTCTTGTTCTCTCTTTTAAAGAAAAGGTCAATGTTCTTCACTTAAGCAATTTCATTAAGAAATCAAAACTAATTTTTCAGCTTGTATAGCTAAGCAGTTGAAAGGCACAACCTTCATTTACCTCACTTCCACTTTTTGAACATCAGTAAAAAAACCCAATGAATGCAGATAATCACAGACAATTAAGAGAAGTATCTAGTAGTCTGTCTCCAGGATTGTTCCCAACAGTATATCTGCTAACATTTTTTTTTATCATTTTAAATTACTTACTTAATAAGCTAACTGTTTCTTCCTGTCCTAGGGGGGACTATTTTGCAGTGCAAGATGTTCACGTTACGAGGGTCTCTCTGTTTAACTTATCTCATTATTCCTAGTTATATAATCTAATATCAGTCTGACTATCCTATCACCGCCTTGCACCCTGCTTCATGTTTCTGTCAATACAATAAACTCATCTTGCCCCCATCAAAGGAATGAAGTTGTTATTGGTTTCCCCACCTCTCCATCTATTCCTCTCAGGAGGCGTCATGTGCAGTACCAGGTTAATCTCATGATAAATATGTGACTGACTGTTTAAGTATATGAAGACAATATTGTTTACAAAATTGATGTCAGTTTAATGTATTGAGTTGCTTTATGGTTAGCGGGTAGGTCCTTTTCTTTGAAAAGTGAGACTGTTTTTCCTCCAGTCATGAAATGAAGAAATTTTGCATCAAATAAGTAACATTCGAATTGAGCAAGGATTTTGAAGTAGGGAGGGCTGCTCCAGTTAAGATTTATAGCTCCTTATTTAGCTCAGATTTGTAGTCAAAAGCCAAGAATGCATAAAAACGTTTTCAGTTTTAATGCAATGACCTTTTGGAGCTTAAGTCACATGGAGAATTTGAAATGGGATGTGACTTTAGAGTGCAGTTTAGGGTTAGCTGTTGTTAGCTAACCTTTAGCCTGTGGTTAATCCAAGCCTCCCAAACCTGTCTGCAATGTTCCCTTTAGGGTTATGCTGCTAAACTAGACTGAGCTATGCCATATTCCAGCTGCTTCACACATCCTTAACTCATGTTTTATGGGAGTTTATAAGATTCTGAGGGCATTATTTTAGCAACGTCCAGTAGCCTGTTGATAGCATGGCTGTATCCGAGTAAAAAAATTTCACCTCCTGGGAAATATCTTAGGATGTTTCTGTTTAGTTCAGCAAATTGCATCAAAATGTACAGGAGCTGAGTTTCTGTTCAGTAATGTGATATTCTACTGCTGACAGTGTCCCTGGATGGCTTGTAGTCAACTGTCCAATCCAATAAACCAATGACATGGGCATAAAAATGAAGGAGAGTCAGATAACCACAAATGAGAGACCTCTGCCAAGGAGACTGATAAAGCACTATGCAGGGTCTTAATAGTATAAAACAGAGAGGAAAAAGAGAAATTAAATAGTCCTGGGACGTGGGATTTTTTTTTAATCAATACTTCTATATAATTTCCCTTACCTGAAAGCACTACTTGCCTCTTTTTAGTCCCTCCAGACCCAGCAAAATCTACAGACTCTGAGCAAGATACTCTCCCGTGAAAGTTAATGGTACCAATGCCATCATCTGATTCAACTGAAATTGCACCCATTGCCTGAAGCATCCAAAGGCAGATCTGCAGGGCAGAACCATGTCATCATACAAGAGCTTGAAAATGTTCCTGATGCCCAACAAAACATTGCCTCTCTCTTTGTGAGTGTTGGCCCCATCTGTGCTTCCTTGTGTTGCCATTCGTAACTCCCATTTTGCTGAAGTGCTGACTTCTTCCCAGGCTTTCCACAAACCTCTGCCTCAACAGAAAGTGGTCCTAGCACAGGTACCTCAGCCTGGATCAGCATGCACAAAGGCCCATGGGCATGTGCAGAGAGATGTTACTGCCCTCATAAAAGAATGGGAAGAATAAGAACAAAATTAAAGGCAACTAACAAGAAAAAAGCTCTCTTATTTTCTTCCTATCACAAGTTCTGCATTTGAGATCTGCCGAGATGCCACTGCTGTGTGCTGATGATAAATATCATGCAGATAAACTCTGGCAATGAACTTATTTTTTCCAATTGAATTACTTGCCTGGACTGAAAAGAAATGTTACTTTCTGACAAAAACTGATCAGCACAAATCCATGAAAACTTTATAAACCAGCACTGACATGGCTATCGTTTGACAAAGTAGCACTCTGAAAACAGGTAAATATAGCACAAACACAACAAACCCACCTTTTTTTGAAACCAGAAATGCCATGTTTCTCTAAGCAGTGTCACCCAGTCTGATTTCAGCTGGTATAAATCACTGCTGTGCTACTGACAGTAAATGAAACCAATCTCAGTTACTTCATTTGTACAGGACCATGCCCTTACTTTGACTTGCATTGAATTAGAAGATGTAGTGAAAAGACTACCATTGATTCACCTTGAATTTTAATATAGCCTGAGAGCTGGCTTTAAAGATCAGCTCAAACACAGTTGTCCTGATTGGACTACAAAATCTCACACAAATTCACAAGTACGACAAGACACATACATGTATTTCTCCCCTCCACACACATACGCAGACATTACATTTATTGTGTATGTCTACCCATGCCACATTCACCTGACAATTAGGACTGCAGCAAAACTAAGCACAGTAACAAGCTGTGCTGTAGAAGCTGTTATGAGGAGTCTCTGCCTCCATAAAAAGAAGCTGTTTTAGGATCCAGGTTTCCTCCCAAACTGTTGTGGCAGTAAGACATTTCTTCAGAAGCACAGAGTTAAGCACTGGGTTTATAATGGCCACATTATATAAACTGAAGTTTCCTTCAGATTTGAGGACTGGCCCATATCACCTATAGCTCTCTCCATCCACTTCCAGTAAAATGCCTTTCTAGGAAAGGAAAAAACGTGGCACAATCAAAATGTATTTCATCACAAAGAGACATAGCAAATTAAGAGTAAAACGCTTCACTTAGTGCTGAGCTAGCCCTTTTTCTTCTCTCTCAGTATGTCTTTCCAACTTCACTCCTGCTGGTCACGATTTAAACAAAAGTAAAAGAAAACCACAGACTCAGTTTTATATTAACATGAAGCCCATTGCTTTTAAGTCAAATTCTTCAGAAGGGCTTTGAGTAAGAGCAGACATTCATGTCACATTTAGTGGTTCTTCAAAACCTTAGTCTATCAATTTGGATATTCAGAGATTAACCATAAGGGAAAGCAGGGAAGAAACTCATGTTCTTCAGCCAACACAGCACTTCTGCGTGCCTCATTCTCACCTTGCATTGTGCAAACAGGAACAGCTCCAGGAAACTCAGTTGAAGGAATATGTCAGCATAAAACAACCTCATACAGTCAAATATGCCATTATTTTCATGATCATTCATCATTAAGAGATAAGAAACCCTGGCAGATGTGGGTAGCAGAGGTCTGAAGCAAGACAAATGACCTTCAAATACCTCAACCTCACAACTCCTCCAGGTACCTAAAGTCTGGTGGATCAGAAGACCTTGTACCTTGGTATACACTGTTAGCAAGTGACATGGTGAGATATTTCATGGCCAGAGATATAAACTTTCAGGTAATTTTTTTGTTGTTGTTCTACTCACATTTAGTCAAATAAGAGCCAGGATACCTGAAGAGTATTCGGCTCCCCTACAAGTAACTTATACTAAACATTAATGCATCTTTTTCTTTCACAAATAACAGATGTCCACAGAGAACAGAGTACTGTATAAAACCTGTATAAAGGAGATAAGCCTGTCTTGAAGAACTTGCACTCCGAGAACACAAGAGGTAAAAAGAGGAAAGGGATAACAGCAAGCAAACAAACCACCATGGCCTAAAGCTTGTGACAAACCAGGTACTGATAACGAACTGTTAGAAACACAATAGACTTACTGAGACTGAAGGTGGCATATTTGATACAAGGACACAGTGTTTTCACACTTTCACAATTTCAATTCATCTGTGGAAGTCTCTGGCATGATATAGCATCAAGGCCAAGAACATCACAAGAACCAAAATGTCCAAGATTTTATACAACTATTGAGAATAGTCAGAAACACAGTAACAAACTTAAAGGAAATGAAATGAAAAAAAAAAAAGGAAGAAGAGGAAGACCTGCAAACCTTCCGGCCTCCAGTCATAAATAAGTTTTCCACTTGTGGAAGCTGGGAGGCAATTTCTCAAAGGTTAATTTTCAAATTGCCTCTAGCTGTGAAATTTCATGTCTCCTCCTTTGAAGCAGCTGGTGCTGTCTGCTGCCAGCTGCAGAAGACTGGCCTTCATCAACCTTGGGTCTGACCTGCTCTGGCGATTCTCCTTGTCCTGTATATTGCAAAGTGTAAAAAAAAAAGTCTGCTGTCACACAAGAAACCACAGACAAATATGTTTTAAAAGACAAGGTTATCCTTTTCTCCTTCCTCGGTGAAGGCTTGGAAATAGAGCTGCTTATATCAGGGATTTTCAAACATCCCAAATGTTTAGAAAGTAATGTATGACACTGAGAAGTCTGATAAAAAAATGTTCTATTCATCTTGTAGACTAACACCACAACAAGGGGATACTTAATAAAAAATGTGAGTGCAATGAACAGAATATGAAATTGCCTTAAAATCTCATCTCCACTTTGACAATTAATCAATATCAGCAGCTGCTTATTGCTTAATACACAGCACATCAATAGAGATTATTGCTGAAACAACAATTCCTCTTAGTCAATCCTTGCAGTGGCTGAAATTCTACAGAGCAAAACAAATTATTCACACTGATGGGTCAACGATTGCCTGTAGAGAAGACAAGTAACAGAACCCTTTCAAAAGACAAAGACGATGCACATCTTGGATCACTGAATGTGTCAAATATGTTTTCCTTTTTCAACTTTACACAACACCAGTGCAGCAGTTTCTAAATGCACTATGACTTGCAATTCTCCTGAAACAGAGGATAATTATATTAACAAGTGACAGAACAGATATTATTTTCCTAGCAATGAAAAATGTGGCTCTAAGGCCCATAAATACACTTCTGAAATCCCTAGCTGCAATCCTTGCCTCATTACCCACAGCTACTTTCTGTACAGGACTACTTTATTCTCAATATGTGTTTTAAGCCTCAGATCATTCTCATTTGGTGGAAAATGGGATAATTCCTCTGATTTAAGTAGAATCCTGCCAACCTGCATCACCTACAGATCCAGCCAGAAAAGCAAGGAGAGAGATGAGACAAAACCACTGTTTTAAGTATTCAGAACAAAGTTTAATAAACACCTAATGCTACGAAAAAAAACCCACCACCACCAAAACCAAACCAAACCAAACCATACCAACAACAACAACAACAAAACCCATCAAAGGAAAGGATTCAGAAGGAAAACTGATGTTTCTTCGTCAGGGCTTTGTTGTTACAGTGATAAGTGGGTAGCCCCAGGTCTCTATGCACTCATCTGCCCCAGCCCTTCCTAGATGGCACCTTTTGCAGAAGGGTGTCAGGGTCCTGCAGATGTGGAGCTCTGTCTTATGCACTCAGTCTGCGAATAAAGCAGATGAGTCAGAGTGCAGATGGCAACTTTGAGCAAATCGGAAGAAACTTCATTATAGAAAATGTCAGCAGCAATTTTGGTCTGCACCACAAAAATTCAACTCTTGGCAAACGTTTGCTAAGACATATTTATTTCCATTTCTTTTCATCATTGTCTTTTTCTACCTTATCTACTAAACATTAGTTCTTCTCTGCAGCTTTCACAACACCTGCTTCTAGCATCTCACGTGCGACCTGCAGTGTAGCAGAAATCTTACCATGATAGTCCTTGAAGGGTTTATTAATCCTGGAGCTGTTTACTAAAAGAAACATCCTTAAGTACCATAGGTGTTGCTTATCCTCTTTAGAAAGAGAGATGGCAATCCCTTACTGTATGCATAGGGAAAACAATTTCCATTTAAGAAAAGCAGTAAATTCCATCTCTCTCCTTGCTAACAGAAGCAGATCTTTGAAGAGGATTTTTCTGATGAGTGTCCCTAGCTGAGTGTTTCTTAGCCTGTGAAGAATAGGGGATATCACAGCCATGTGTGAATACAGTCAGCACAGCCTACTGACAGCTATGAGGAATTCAGTTTCTTTGGTTGGGTTTGCTCCTTTTGTGGATACCCTCTAACACCCAGGCTTCTCTGAGGTATAGTTACTTTTTTATCTGTCAATACTGTTACCAAAAAAAACAATTTTTAAGGGATGCCATGCAGAGAAATGTCTGTGGCGTCTTCATCATGGGTCATCAGTTTATGCAAGTAAGAAATTGTAAGGGGAGTAAGCATTGCGTCTGCAGTCAATGTTTATTACAGAGCTCTCATAACACTCTACACCAATAACAAAAAACAAAACCAAACGTTTTGAAGTCACTGGTATGAAAATTCCCACCCATCTACAGAATGCATTCACAGATGGCTTTGCAAGGCCCTGTTCCAGCCCTAACTCTGATTAGAGCAGGTGCTCAGCTTTGAGCCATGAAGAGTGTCCATTCTCTGCCTTGTAATACCAAAAAGTTCATTCACATCTGAAGAGGATGGTGAACAAGGGCTACTGAGAGGGCCAAGCAGCTGCAAGGAAGAAGGCTATGAGCTTGGATCTTGTGCCAAAACACACAAAATCTACCGTCATTCAGTTCTGTATTGGATCCATGAGGAGTTCCCAGGACCGTAGTACCACAGGGGACAAATTTCCTTGTCATTACACCCAGCTGACTATGCAGTATCATCTACATCATCCAGTAGGTATCTTATGTGCACACGTGTGCTCAAACACACATTTACAAAATCCAAAACATTATTTCTGGGAAATATTCACATTTCTCCTCTACCCCGTCTCTGTCCTTTAAAACCCTTCAACAACAGCTCAAGCGAATATCCTGGAAAATGGCTTACTGAAGAAGACCTCACACAATTTAAAAACAACCAACACAGAACCCAGCTGCTCCCAAATCAGGCAGCCTTGTCTTGAGTGAAGGTAATGATAAGACTCTGCAAAAGTAATGCTCACCTTGGCAAGTAAAGGGAATCACAGGTGCCACTCCAAACTCAAACATCGCTGCCAAAAGGCTCTGGATTTCCAGGGGAATGTGATCCAATGGCACCAAACAGCAGCAACACCAGCTCATATTTAATTATGCCAGCAAACAGAGCCAGGAGTGACACACTCATTTCTGAGCTTGCTTGCAACTTCTTCAGAGAGTGATGTGTTGCACTGAGCACCCATCTGACTCCCCTCTCCCAGCACAGTGACTGGTATTCCTGGATTATTTTCTTCTGACACACTTGATGTTGAATAACATTATGTACACTTGTGGTTCATAATACCCAGTGCTGTAGCTGTTCCCAATACTCTTGCTTTGAAGTAAAAGAGTAGGAAAACAGCAGGAACATTTTATCCCAGGAGGATGAGGGTTTACTTTCCCTTTTCTTTTATTCAAATCCTTTCCTGCAGCTCAGAGGAGCTGCATTCATTCCATAGGAATGGAAAAGAATAATGAGCATGTACTAAAGTCTGTTGAATTGATAACATTTCCTGACAGTAGTCCTGGATTAACCTTTTCTTTACAAAGATGGGGGGGATTTATTGGGTATAACTGGGATGGAGTTAATTTTCTTCATCACAGCTCATATGGTGCTATGGTTTAGATTTTTGATCAAAACAGTGCCAGTAACACACTGATGTTTTACCTGTTGCTGATCAGCATTTACACGGTGTCGGAGCCGTCTCTGGTTCTTACTCTGCTCTCTCCTTGCAATGAACAGGCTGGAGATGCTCAGTAGGCCGAAAAGGGACACAGCCAGGCGGATGATCTGAACTAACCAAAGATATTCCATGCCGTGTAGCATCATTCTCAGCCACAAATATGAGACAAGGGAGTTTAGGGAGGTTATCCTTCTTTTGCCCAGGAACTGGTTGGACGTTAGGCTACCTGTGGGAGGTGGCGAGTGATCACCTTAGCTTCACTTGTTTCATTTTGCTTGCTTGCTTCTTCCATTTCTCATCTGCTTATTAAGTGTTCTGGTTTTTATCGACACACAAGTTTTCTCATTTTTCCTCTTCCTTTTATCTTCCTCCATCCCATTGGGAGTTGGGTTTGGGGGAGGAGTGAGTGAGCAGCTGCGTGGTGCTTACTTGCCTACTGGGGTTAACCCACAACAATGTTTATAATTAAAAACTTTCTGCTTCATAGGGTACAGCCTTCTGCCACTGAGAAACTTCTGTGACCAGTGCACCATGCTGGCACTGGCCTTTGGCAGCCACACAAGTGGTTATGGACAGGGTACGACAGTGACCACCTTCTCTCCAGGGGGTCACCATGCCACAGCCGATGCTTTCCTTAATTGCAGCTGCAAGGCAGAGGGAGAGGCTGACCATAGGGCCAAGGAAAGCCTCAGGTGCACATTTCAGGGTCACAGCAGCTGAGTTTTCTTGCCCAGAGCTGAGGAAGGCTGAGAGGAACGCTACATCGCTGGAAGCTTGGTTGGTGACTTTTCTAACTATGTCACCAGTGTACCATCATGCAGTATTTCCCCTCAAATGCCGGCTCCCAACATCCTGTGATTACATGAGAATTTCTTTTTTCTTTTTCTTGTTAAAAAGAGAAAGTTCTTAGGCCCTAGGGTCACACAGGAAAACTAGAAAATGCAAGGCTCAAATAAACCAAGGGCAACCAAGATCAGTTTCTCAGTTCCTAATTGTATATTAAGGACTTGATATAAGAAAAGTCATCTGTGATGTTGGGGAAGAAGTGAGAAGGGACACAGCAATGGTTCCCAAGCACTTTGAGCCAGAAATAAAATTGGACTGACAGTTTGGTTCTTCGTTCCCATGCTGCGTCCTTGCTGGAGGATGGTGATAACATTGATCATCTGGCATTATGTATAATCCAGTGTAAATGTCCTTCAGACACACCATCAGACATGATGAGTAGGGGAATTCACGCTTTCTGTTGGAGACTATTGACAGGTGAAGGTGTCTATCTGCACTGCAACCAAAGCTAAGGATCCAAATTCTCTATAAAGCAATGGAGAGAGGCAGGTCCCTGAGCAGAAGCAATAATATGTAAGTTGTCTACTTAATGTATATCATGTCAGTGACCCACCCACACTCATAGTGAGTATATAACATGCAAAAATTTATCAACTGGTGTTTCCATGACCCAGGATGTAGCAAGAAACAGAGACTACCTTTGCTACTTGCACTAGCTTAAGATCATTTATTTATAGATATTTTGATGGTCATGGACAACATTCTGCATTTAATTTCTTCAGTGTAAAATGAAATAACTGAACAGCATAACTAGAAACACTGCAGATTCACACCAGCATGAGAGCTGAGTCCTTGCTCTTCCCCATCACCCACATTCAAGAGTCACGGCTCCAATGGACTAACAACCATTTCTTGTGTGGAAGCAGCTGAACACAGAATTTGGATCTGATTAAGTTCAGAAAATAAAAAAAAAAAATCTAAGCAAACAATATACAGTTACTTTTAAGCTCTAATGACTCAATCAAGAAACTAACACAGGTTAGAACATGTAATTGAATTGACCAGCAGAGTCTCAGACTTTGGCATTGTAAGTGAAGGTAGACAGCAATATATTAAAAACTCACCACTCTGTAATTAACCTTGTTAGATGTCTTTAATGAAGACTAAAGAGAACAAGACTTTAGAGAACAAGTCTTATGAGGAACACAACTGGAGTTGTTCAGTCTGGAGAAAAGGGGGCTGAGGGCAAACCTTATCACTCTCTACAACTACCTGAAAGGAGGTTGTACAGAGGTGGGATTCGCTCTCTTCTCCCAAGTAACAAGCAATAGAACAAGAAGAAACGCCCTAAAGTTGCACCAGGGAGGATTAGATAGAATATTAGGAAAAATATCTTCACTGAAAGGGTTGTCAAGAATTGGAACAGGCTGCCCAGGGAAGTGGTGGTATCATTATCCCTGGAGGTATTTAAAAGATGGGTAGATGTGATGCCCAGAGACATGGCTTAGCAGCAGTGTTAGGTTTACAGTTGGATTCAATGATCTTAAAAGTCTTTTCCAACCTAAATTATTCTACGATTCTGAAGTACCACAGAAAATTATGGGATACTTATTTCATTGATTTTGTTAGTGTTGCATGGGAAAAAATAATAAAAATGACTTTGCAGAGTTATGTAAGATTCTTAAGGACAGCGTAACACTATTACTGCTTGACAGTGTTGTTATTATAGTAAGAACCACACTTGGCTCACTTGCTACACATCCTTCAAAATGCTCCTAAGAGAAATATGCTCTTAATGCTCTTACACAATGCCTCCAATTGTGGTTTTCTGTTACGCTCATAACACCGTGTTTAGGTATTTCTGCTCTAATATTACGAAATAACTTCTCTTATGTTTGCTTTCCAGCAATTAAATTAGATCTTAAAAAGGCTGCAGTGTGAAAATAGGAAGTAAATTGAAATAGGTGAATAGTGGTTACAGTTTACATGAAGCTATGGTGGTTTCCTGTTTGTAAGAGAATCCTTGGTTATATTGTTCTGCCTTGAGTGTTTCAAAGTATTTTAGTTGAAGACTTTTGTTTAGCTCCCTGCTCAGATACATCCAGTCTGTTTGCTCTCTAGGTTATTCAGAGAGAGAATGATTCAGGGGCCGAAGGCAGCAAATCTCACATTTCAAGTAGCACTGACAGGTGGAATAAACACAGCATAGACTGCTTTAACCTTTAAGAGGTCTCTGACATATGTAGATGTTTATGTAGAAAGACACTACAGAGGGAGATGCAAAGAAAAATGGAAATGGAGACAAATACACAGAGAGCACCAGCATGCTTATGGCAATCACACACCTCTGCCTTTCCAAGTTCTTTCAGCTTTGGAAACATTTTGCCACTTGCCAAAATTTCAGTTTCCCCAACACCTGAGTAAAGAGGCAGAGAACAAATACTCTGCCCACCATTATTCCTTCTCCATGGACTCTAGGGTCTGGCTCATGGACAGCACTAGGAGTGTCCTGCAGGCATCTCAGTGTCTCTCCTCTCTGATTTCCCATCAAGTGATGCAGTCTTAGCCATTGCACAGATATATTCATGGGTAACCACAGCAGAACAGCACAGCCTTCCTCATACAATCACTGGAAAGGTCCTCAACACTGAGGGCAAATTAGTGCCACATTTATGGTAACTAATCACAGAAGGCTTGGGCTCCTGTTTGTCTCAACTCAACTTTACAGAGGCAACAGATATTTTATAGGATAGATCATCATGTAATTATTTGCAGAATAAAATTATGCATCTTGTGCATTGAAGCTGTTTTGAAGAAAACAAGGATGACATCAGAATGAAAAATATAACCTTTCTTGTTAAACAAAAAAGAGAACTACTATATGTTGTTCAACTCCCTGTAAAAACTACTGTTTCTATTATATTTGCTCACTAACTTTGAATTTCTGAATGAAGGCATGCATGCAAGTGGAAGGATCTTTTTAAGAAATTTAATTAACTTTCTCTCATAACATGCTAAGGAAAAGCATATGAAATAGGTGTGCTAAAGACAGTGTGTTTTCCATAAAATTCTTCTAGAGTCTTCTAAGGAAGCTAAATAATACATTTGTAGGAAAATTTTTTAAAAAGTCAAATGCCTTTTGGTAAATAGTAATTCTGTCTGTGACTTCTATGTATTCTGAAAAAAAAAACCAAACATGGAGGATTATATTAGCTGATATTTTGGGGTTTCTTCACAGAAAATATTTATCTGCATGGATCATTCATGTCTAGAGGTGAACATGCTGGTTCTTAGTTGGGACACAGCATCATGTGGGCCACCAGGCTCTCCCCTCCAGGCAGGTCCCATCTGCTACTGAAGACCTGAGTGGTAAATGGGAATCCAGCCACGAAGAGAAATGTGCCTTCCAGCAGCTCATGTTCCTCAGCAATCAGGGCCAGGAGGAGTTTGTGCATTGACCATGAAGACAGACAAAATTTGTGAGCAGTATCTGTTAAACGAAGATTGATATCTTACTCCACAGTGGCGAACACCAGTCTGATAAAGCAACAAGAGGCTGAGAAAACGTCAATGACAAATGTAAAGCGGACACCAGTAAATGCACAAATTGATTGGATTCCAGGTTCTTACAGCTGTAACAAATCTTGGCTGTCTTGTATTGATAAAACAGGGTTCAGAGGCTGGATTTCAATACCCATTCAGATGTAAGGAGGGAAAGCCTGCAGGCCTGTCTATCCCTTACTTCACTTGAATCAGTTTGCTTCACCTCTCTCCTAGAAACATGCGTGTGTGCTCAGGCTGTTAAACTTGCTGTCAGGTCACATTTACACGTTTTGTGAGCTTCTATGGGCAAAATAGGTGATGAAATTATGGATTTAAGGGACACAGAGGTACAATTTTTAAAATCGTCATCTTTCTGCATCACTCCCTTTTTTCTCTTAGGAGCTTGCAATTAGCTTTTCCAAGCTGCATGCCAGCAAAAAGCAATGAATACAGTTTAACTGAAGGGATTATAAACAAGATGAAAAATTGAAACATTTGACTTTAAGAATCTCATGGTCTGTGGGAACCTGCCTCATGGGTTTTGAAGACCAGTAATTCTGCATTAATTGAGAAAAAACAGGATTTAACCACCGGTAGCTAGAATCAGGACAAATTGCCTTGCAGTTAAAACCTGAGAAAACAAAGAACACTCTTCAGAAGATGAGCACAGGTGGACTGCTTCTACTGTATCCTTATTTTTAAGGGTATTGGAGTTGAACCTTTCACAAGACTCAAAGTCTTGATCAGGATTTGTCCAAGCTGGGGGAGTTTAGATTTATAACTGAGAAAGACCAGGTGTGATTCAAGGTAAACTGTCCCAAACGGGACTCTTAGGTTTTCCCTTCAACTCCTTCCAAACCATCAATTAAAGTCCTCATTTTAAGTGAAGCAGTGCTTGTGGAGATTAGTTGCTCTTAATTAAAGCTACATAGCAAGTGCTAGAAATTCCTATGTCTGAAAGAAGCAGAATAGAATTTTACTTCCAAACTAATACTTTCTTTTTAGAGATTTGGGGTCTTACACTACAAATAGGAAAACAAAGGATTGCAACAGCTCCAAACTTGTTTCCTGTGTGGATAAAACTGAAAAGCAAGCATAGATTTGCAGTGGAAAATTACAACGATGCACATGATCAGCTTTCAGCTCTTGAGTTGAAAAGTTAGAGGAGAATAAACCTTTTCTTAGCATTCTTTAAGGCACATTTTGTGCTGTGGGACTAAGCAGGTGGTATAATGCCTCTCTCCTCAGTCTCTAACAGCATTTTGCTTCCAATAGGCACAGTGCCTTTGGAGCCAGAGCAAGAACAGCCATCACTGAGAATACGGCTGCAGAGCGCACCAATACTGGATTGTCTATAAAGAGCAAATCCAAATGCTCTATGTTCAGGGAGCACAAAAGGGCTGTGAGTGTGTTTGACACATGCTTAGGGGTGCAAAGAACTCAGGAAAAAGAAGATGAAAGTCCTCTCTTTCCAAGTGTTGCCCATGACAGTTGACCAGGTATTTTTGAGCATTTATTGTGGCTGAAATATTTTGCAATCTTCTATATATTACTATTATTATTACATTTATTTTACTCTTGTGAAGCTTCCCAATTTGAAAAAAAAGTCATCTTTGCATCCTTAAATGTACCTATATTTTATGCTTCCTGTGGACTTTTGCACTGCTCCCACCTTTATTCACACGTACATTTTTGTGGATGCTTGTAACTTTGAAACTATTCCTGCACCAAGGCATCCCTTTTCCACTTACTCCCTACACAGCCCAGTCAACTGATTTTTGTCATTCCACAAGAAGTGGAAAGTTTTCCATAATAAATAGGAGCCAGTATTGAAAAGATCAGAAGCTCCTTCAGTAAGCCTCTTGCCTCCCTGCCCTCAGTCCTTCAGCAGTTGCTGCACCTTGGGGCAAGAGCTGTTGTGGAGTTTAATCAGAAACACTGGGGCAGGCTGCTGTGCATCTCAGCTGCTTCCTTCCTGAGCTGTCAAACAAAAAACAACCCCTAAGCAAACAACCTCCCATTAGTCACAGGGAAGATTTTGTCTTGGTAAGAGACTGGGAGCCTGCAGAGATTTAAGTTCCATCCTAAGGAAATATTTCAGCAATGAACATCTAAAAGCTCTGAGCACTTCTCACTTTTGGCAATTCAATGGCTGAATTTAGAGCCCTCAAGTACCCGATATTCCCATTAGCCTCATCAGAGTTGTTGCTAGTGGAGGATGCCCAAACAGAGCTATCCAAGTATACTTGCAGAAGATATTCTTGAGAGTTTTTGGAATATGTTTAAGGAAGTTAAGGAGAAATGGTACCTTAATGAGTAGCCAGAATCAACATGTGGTTATGAGTAACAATGAAGAAACAAAGTAGACTTTAAGAATATGTAATGTCAATCATTTTGACATTAAAATGAATTTTATCTGTGTTGGTGACACCAGATGATAATTTGATTAGAAGGGGAGAGAATTGCACTGTGCATTTCTGTCTGGATAAAAATAGGCAGATTAAATCTCTTAAGCTTTGCCAGCATAGAGACTGTCTGGTGTAAACTTACACATTTTGTCAACTAAAATTGAGTTAAAGCAGCTGTAAATGCTGGAAGCAAGTTGTATGCTAATCCTCAAAAAAATGAAAACCTCTCCAGAAACCTCTCTGAACTGGATATGGTGGTTTTGTGACTGAGCTTTGTGCAGTTTTAAACTTCCAACATTTCAAAAAATTTGCAATCAAATACAACAGTAAAAAATATGCAGTCATCCTCTGAATGAAGAGGTTTCTATTACACTTCTATCTCTGGAATAACGGGCATGAATTCACAGTATTACAGAAAAATGCTAATCTCTTCAGCTATTAAGGATAAACATTAAATGAACATATAGTTCATTATAAATTCTTTCCAGTTACCTTGTCCAACTTTTACAAATTTATGTCAATTTCATAGAACTGATTGTAATTCTTGATTTTTTCTGGACCATATAAAAACAAATTAAAACATACTTCTGAGAGATATAGGCAGAAAGATTACAAAATATAATAATTTACCCCTTTTGTGTGTCTCATAGAAACCCTTTTGTTACAACATAACAGTGGTCCTCTGCTTGACACAAAGTTGGGACTGTGTTCTCACAACCCACAGATCTCTTCAGACCCATATACTGCAAAGGAGTCTCAAAACAGAGCACATAATATTGGCCAGGAATCCACAAAAAGTCAAAAACATGAAAAAAATCCCTCAGAAACAGAATTCATAAATAAAAATCAAAATGTCTGGAAGCATCTTTTTTCTGATAAATTTTCCTTTTTTTATATAGAAAATTTGTAAACATTCAGCTTCTTATAACCTAATCACTTGGTGCAAAAATGAAGCTCAAGATACATCAATATAGACCATATGTGCAGCATCATTCAGTGCTCAGCCACTTTGAATAGATTATGGCAGAACAGAAGCCAGATAGTTACACTCCAGATATAAAGAGAGTAAAAGACTGTAATTCATAATTTAAGGCAGTTCACTTACATGAAAACTAAATGAATATACACAACCGTGTCAGACTTTGCTTTTACAAGGGAAGCCTCTTCTGGAGGAATCTTCTGACCGGTGACAGTTCAGAAAGCTTCCCAGAAAATACAATATTATGAAACTCTGCTGTACTTGCACTATGTGACTCAAGCATTCAGCCAAAATGACAGTTCCTTGTCCTCCCAATAAAGCAGCAGCAAAGGATCCTCACCATTGGTTTATGCAGCTGAACTTGGTAGCTCTGCAATCATCATCCCCTAACATGGAGAACCTCCTGGCTTAACCCTGGTGCAAACACTGACATGGCCCAGAGTACCAAGTGGTCCTATCTCATCTCCCAGTACCAAAAACTTGCATGAATAAACAAAGATAAAAACCTGAGGAACCTTTGAGACTCGCAGATTTTCAGATGTGGACACATCTAACAATCGGTTACACTTGGAAGAGTAAGAAACCCTCTTTCAATACAGTGAACAATGCAAATTAGCAGCTCTGATATTGCTGGAATATAGAAAAAAACTTGGATCATTGGATCAACTGTGAAGAGCTGAGATGCTGAATGATCATGAAATGCATCAGTACTGAGAGTGGTTTTCTGTACAAGACAATTTTGTCCACCAGGGTTTTATTCAGAGAAGAAATAAAACCAAGATAAGCAGTATTTCATCACTTTGTTTGTCAGCCTTGAGTCCATTACCACAGCACACTGGAAGATGGAATGTCAAATAACACTAACAATTACAGGTGAAAAATGAGAGAGGAATTGCAGACAAATAATCTATGATGGCTGAAGATTTTTTTATGTATAACAATCAGTCAGTCAGATATGCCTCATTCCCTCTGTGGCTGTTATAGGGGCCATAACTGTCAACCCTACCCTGGTTTTGCTGCACTCACTCCTGAACTCTCTTCCTGGCTTAAATAAGCATTAGGCATCTGTCTGAGGGTAGTGGAAAAACAATACAGAGCCTTTGGATAGCAAAAAAGGAGCACCTACAGATGATATGGAGGGAATTGCCACCTGCAGCTCCAGTAGAGACCTTTAATGAAATGATTTTGAGAATGAAAAAAGCTCAATAGTTAAAAAACATTCACTTACATGTCCATGCAAGAGTAACAAACTTACCATGAGAAATCAGACATAAAGATTCAGCTATGAAGTCCAAATCAGGAAGCCTCCTACCAAGTTAGGAGGATGTATTGACCTATATATCTATAGTATTTTCCCAAGCACTCTCAAGCAGACACTGCCAGAAAGACAGAGTACCAGCCTATGACTCCTTCCAAGCTTCTTTGCTAATATTTCTGACATGAAGGAACACCAAAGTGATAATGCAAGACCAGACAGTCAGTGAGACCAGAGCCCTATGAGAATCTTTCCCCAGTTCTCAGAGCCCTTCAGAATTTTCCTCCTGGCCTTAAGAGGTGCAGTGACTTCCACCTTGGCAAGTCACAGAGGGTTTTGAGTAGGTGACAACTAGTGTAAACTTCCAGCTAGGCTAGATGAGAACACGGCCATTGCTGGATCCTGGCGGGAAGGAGTGGACTCGGACACAGAAGGTGGCCAGTGCATCTGCCTATGAGTCTACTTTAGTATCTTGCTCTCTTTTTAGTTTCCCATTTAAAAATCCCTATGTTGTTAATGTCCATAAAACCCCCTATATTAAAACAGATTCATTATTTAACCACCACAGTATTTTTGTAGTAGTGCATGCCATGCAATAATTACACTTTATATTAAAAGGAGCTCCTTTATTAGTTGTTTATCCTTGTCTTAGCTGCTGCCTTTCATTTTGATTGATTGTCTTTTCCTCCTAGTAATTGCAAGTAGAGAGCTGAGTGAACACTGGGTACCAAATGCTTTGTTCACATCTGTAGTGGATGGTTGATGCAAGGAGCCTGCAAGGACCATACAAAATGGCCTCAGAGGTAAAGAAAGTAAGGTCCAATAAACTAAATACAGCAGTAGTATCTCCTAAGTTACAGTATAAGCAATAAGCATTAAAAGAATCTACCACACTTCAAGGTCTCAAGGTCACTAGGTCCAGTCTGCAGTCAGACAAGAAATTAGAGCATCTAATATAAGCTGTAGGACAAAGGGTGAGGGTGACTTTTATAAAAGTATCCTCTGCAGTATTATGCGCTACTCATTCAGAGCAAAAGAGAAAGAGGATAGAATAGGGACTTCACTAAATGACTGCAGTGCTAATATGCAAAAAAAAAAAAAAAAGGAAGGAAGCTTTTCCTTTTGTGATGTGCAAATGTCATTTTGAGGTACACAAAGCCTGTCCAGATGGGACAGATTTCATCCAAACAGTGATTTTGTGGAAACAATAAGCTCCTGAGAAAGAGCTACACAGCTACACAGAAGTAAAGAAGAGTGAAAAGCATGAGAATGTGGCTGAAGACAAAACAAAAGGGATGACTGTGTTTGCAAATGAAGTGAACTATCTCAGAGATTAAATTTGGGATCTGAGAGTACTAAGAAAGGAATAAGAACTAAACCTTCCTGAAGAAGGTCATTAAATGCTCAGTGCCCAAATGTAAGAAGTTTAGCAAAAGAGAACAGGCCAGGAATACCTATACGAAGAGAAAATAGAAACAGAGTAACATGTCTGAAAACAGAACCACAAAATCATAAAGGCATACAAGTGTTTGTAAAGTTTGTGAATTACCTGTAACTCCCTGTAGTGGAGGCCATTCTATTGTGTGGGCAGCGTACCACCAAGTGGTGGTTCTCTGATCTTTGGATTGAGGGGAAGATGGTGGTGTCACACCATCACTTACAATTATTTTGATGAGACATTTCCTCAACTTCATGAACCTGGAAATTCTACATTTCTCTCCAGAACCATCTCTTCTGATGATTAACTGGCGACCAATCTACAGCTCATGGAAAACAGCTGGTGTTATTAACTAGAGGATGACTCCTCTAGTCTGTTCCCAGACACCATTTTTCACAGGATCATCTTGTCCCATAAGAGAGGCAGACTAGGGTCCTGGGAGCAGAGAGGGCCTGGGACCCCAAATCAGGGTGTTGCTGGTAGGACTAGGGCATGAAGCCCAAATGGCCTCTTTAGGGAAGAAAGGAGTGAACCACAAGCCGGATGAGGTGCCTTGGCTGGAGGTGGCTTAGCCACCCTCAAGCTGGCAGACATGCATGGACCTGACACCATGTGTGGTGGTGCAATACATCTCATGCCTTGAGGCAGCAGCAGGCAAGTGGGCAGGTTGACTGCCTTCGACAGAGCATAGCCACAAGAGTGGGCAGCTGGAGTACCCTATGGGCTACAGGGGATGTTCTTTTTTACTCTAACTGAAAGTGTTCAATATTCGAGGAGGAAGGAGGAAAAAGAGGGTTGCACAAGCAGCATAGTGCCAGCTACTACACTTTGCAGTCTTAAATTTTATTTGAGATAGCTCCATTGAGGCACTGAGATTTCACTGGTAGACACTTCACTGGGCAGTTGTCATTATTTGAACTAATAGCCCTCAAGGATTAATTTCAACTATCATATGAAGAAGGAAAGTGGAGGATGTTGCAGAGGCTCAGCATGCCTAAAAGAAGCACATGTATCCATGTGGATACAGCATATGAAATGTGCTATCTTTGCACAGTAGAAATATGAAAGTGTCTGCAAATGCTCTGTAATGTCTTCTCCCCTGGTCTTGCAGACAGCGCAGCTGGCTTGCAGGTGGAAAAGGCACTTTGTAGTTTTGGTAGCCCAGACCATGAGGGTTGGAAGCGAGTTCCAGCT
>NW_010156173.1:0-20302 GCF_000695765.1 Mesitornis unicolor
ATGTAGTACCCTCTTTGTGTATTGCACAGCACAGACTGAGC
Organism: Mesitornis unicolor; assembly: GCF_000695765.1. Lineage (NCBI taxonomy): Eukaryota > Metazoa > Chordata > Aves > Mesitornithiformes > Mesitornithidae > Mesitornis > Mesitornis unicolor. Next base: position 42 of record NW_010156173.1, read on the forward strand.
TCTGGCGATGCAGCATAGGTGGGATGAAAGAATAGGGAATCGTGGGAAACGTACTGGGAAGATTCTAGTGGGGCTTTCTGATAGAAATACTGGCTTTGCATTACGAACTGTTGTAGAAGAATAGAGTCACATGAAGGATACTTCTTATTGTAATTTTAGGTAATTCATTATGCTCTATTCTTTCAATCGTGCTTTTCTAGGTTTTGCATATTTACCCTATGGTGAATGACAGCTCCGTTTTTGTCTGCTTACTGAAACATGACCTTCAATAAAGTGTGCAAGATCAAATAATTAATGAATTAATGAATTAGATTCTCAGCATCTGTGAGTTCTCACAGGTTTACCAATATCGATGACATTATGTGGGCTTATACCACCAAAGTGTGTGGCCTACATTGGGTAATACACTAGTGATTAAAAACTAGGTTTTAGGACATCTAGATCCTCTTCTGGCTTCTTCTGTGTTTGGATTCCTTTACTTTATTTAAGTCTTCAGAAGCTGGATTTTTTTCCCTGTTCAGCCTGCATTTTGAGAAAGGTGAAGGTGAGAAGTAATAGAATCAATGAATGCATTACTGTAAGTGGTTTTGAGTAGGATAAGTGTTATCAATCAGATTTTTTCAAGACCTATTTAGCATCCAGCAGCTCCTGTTAAGAACAGATGAGAGTTTATGAAAACACTTAATCTGACTGATCTTATTGAAGATAAATAATTGGAAGCCAAGAATTTATTAGAAACACACACTGTGTATGGAACAGCCAAATAACGTTCTTGGATGCATACATCTGTCCAGTAAAACATGTTAGTGTTGCATAAAGAAACCTGCAGAGGTGAGAAAGATGTGGGGATCTGGGAACGCATAGAAGTCAACCCTTGTGCTACTGTTGAGCAGAGATTAGAGTTTCTGAGAATCTTATTTAATTTCACAGAGCTGCCATACTGTTTTTGCCTTGATAGCACTGGCTCCAAAACAGGCTATTCCTAAGCTGTTGCTGCATAGAGAATTAGGAGAAGAATTCCTGTGTAAGGCCCATGGGGCTGAGGGTGGCAGGTGTGATAAGGTGGAAAAAGGCTGAGCAGATGGGCAAGAACAGAGAATTGAGCAGCAGGCTCACCCCCTAAACTGAGCAGTGCACAGCAATTTGCATTAGTGCTGCAGTGAAACAAACCTCTGTATTGTAACAATTTAATTGTAAATTGAAACTGCCTTGGGATGTTACAGCAATTGAGTTTCTCTGCAGAATCATAGGACTCGAATTGCCGCAGCTCTGCCAAATGACAAAAGATGCACATCTGTGCAGAAAGATGGGCTTCTCCCCTCAAATATGCAATTTGTTGTATTTCTTTTAGATGTCTTCTTGCAAGGAAATAAAATGCGATAAATATCTTTGTTTTTCTGTAGCTACTCTCACCAGGTTGGTTTTGCTCCTGGCAAAATCAAGCAGAACAGTAGCAAAGAAATGGAAAGGAAGGAGGAGCCGAACGCTCCCAAGGTTGGCCATGTGGTGTTTCATCTCAGTAAGGAGAGCGCAGGGAAGGAATTCATGAGTGCTGAGAATAAAGCGGTATCTGTGTTTCTATCCTGTCTTCTCTCACTTCTATGCAGACTCAGTATTTGTATATTTAGGACAGTCTGCTATTGTACATATAATTGCAGGAGTGAACTGTTGGTATAAGCACTTCTAGTTGTGTTTGAATGCATTTGCAGAATGAGGCTGTACTGCTTTAAAATGCTGGTTCATAAAACATGAAATTGTAAAATGTAGAGGTCAGCATTTAGATAATTGAGGAAGGGGACTTTGGCTTTTCAGGGTGGTGAGAGAGGAAGAACCCACGTTAAGGTAGAGCAGTGCTGCCACTTTCAGCACAGAATCCTAATGCGCACCCCAATCAGGCGTGCGTTGTTCCCCGTGTGACGTGCGGGCTGAGGCTCGCTTGTCTTAGACTTCAGTGAAAATACATGGGCATAAACTTTAGAGCAAAATAGTTGAGTTTATTCCCCAAAACAATATGGAGAAATTGACTTCTGTATCGCACTGTGATTTAATAGCATTTAATTTTTTTTCTTCATAATTTTGCAGAAGTTTTAAGTAATACCTGAAATGGGAATATGACTGGGCTTCTTTTCTGTGCTGAAACAGTGAAGGAAATGCCAAAACAGGGCTAGTGGAAAGATGAGACATTGTGTCTGAAACAGTGATGCCTCTTACAATTCAAAGCCGGAATGAACTTCAGCTTAGTTTTACCATGTTAAACTGTCACGTGAGTTTTGTAGGTTTACTCACCGTTCTTTGCGAAAATCAGTTTAATTCCTTGTTTTTCTTCTTTAGATCCATGCTTCTTTTCCATTGGTAATGCAGAACATAGTCTTCTCTTAGCCAAACTTATAAACTGCATTAATTTCCAGCATGCCTGTTTATATTAAAAATGATACGTGCAAATTTCCAGGTATGTGTACCTTTAAAAGTTGTAACAAGACAAACTAGTAAGTCGTTGTATAAGACTGTAGGCACAACTGGATGTGGAGTAGTCTTCCAGAATGATATCAAGCAAGAGAATGACATAAAATCTTTGCTGTGCAGAGACCAACAAATAGGTTTTATTTATATTCTCGACTGTTCACTGCTGCTCTTGCTCAGATGGCATCTCTTAGGCCATAGTTGGCGGTAAAACACTGGGGAGGCGGTAGATTCACGTGATGTGTCACAGATCTTACTAGGATCAGGAGAAACCTAATAGCACAGCCTTTTACCAAAGCATCTGACAGAGGCTTTTCAGTCGTGCTAAAGCGAGCACGATGGAACAGATTTAGTGAGAAACACAACATTTTATTTTCTGAGTAAGACAAGCTTCATTTGTCACACTTTGTGCTACACATGCTATGTTGCTACTTCGTCTTAGAGGACCACCAGAGTGCAGCTACTTGAGCTGTGAATTTAGCTCATTTGCTGTTATTAGTTTCGTTTACGTGTTGATGGGTAAGGAAGCGGCTGGTTTTGTGCTTTCTCAGTGAAGCAATCTCATCTAGTTGGTTTGTTCTGGAAGTTTTCTGGAAAATAGTTTCTACATTTGTATTTCTATCATTATGCCTCCCCGCATACCCTAATATTTTTCCCTTTCAACCTCATCTTTCCTGTTCTATGCTCTCTGCATTGGTGCGTTTCCTTTCCCTTTGTCACCATTTGAAAGTGAATTATCAGGTCAGCAATGTAGCTCATGAGAAACGGCCTGTAAAACAACTTAGGTAGCAGATCATCTGTCCTTATTTGATGCGTTTAGATTCCTTAATACATTCTGGAGGAATTTGTCTTACCTGTGTCAAGATGTTCTCAGCAAGCAGCCATTTCCTTAGCAATAGCAGTTTACTTAAACCATCTGGTTTGCTTCCTGTAGTGTTCATTTGCTTCTGTTGAGAAGATGAGTGTCTGCTTGAAGGTGCCTCTCGATTTATGGCTGACAGAGCACCCTTTTCTGTCTGTGTTGGCTGCTGTGGCGATTGTCCAGGCTCGAGGCAGAGAACAAATTGAGATGGGTAGTTCATGCACACAGGGATTTGTGAAGTCTGGCTCAGGGACTTACGAGTCGAGTAACCTGCGTGCTCCAAATAAAGCTTTTTTCTGTAACTGGAATATAACTGAAGTCTTTCTCCCCCCGATCCTCCTGGATCATCAGGTCACTGCTGTAAAGTGACAGTTTTTACTGCAGACCTGTACAGACAGGAACCGATGTCTTGGGACAGGGAGTTCAGTGTCAGGGGCTGATGTGTGCAGATGTGGCTGTCACTGCTGGTCCTTGCCGTGATCCTCTTGCCCCTCCTCTCCAGTTCTCAAGAGTTTGACCTTGGATTCACTGCGTATCCTGTTCTGTAACCTGCCGTTTTGATGATCTGTCAGCATGTCTACTGATTACCCAACACTGTCACCTGAACGCCAGCTGTCCAGAACTAAAATATAAGATTGGAAATGGATTATGGGAAAATTGAAGGATAAATCCAGATAAATCCAGATCTGCAATTCCAAGATGTGACCATATCCAGGCAAATGAAGTTGCAGTGGTTTGATGCACAGAAACCAAAAGCATCTTTTGATATTGGGTTGAATAGCAAACAGTGCTTGGCTATGATAGAACTGACTTTAGCTCTTACGCAGCAAATTTCAGCAGAAATCCTAGAAAGGTAGAAAATACACAACACGTGGTATTGACCATCCCTTGAGGCGTGTGTGGTACTCACACGTACACAGCTAGAAGTTATGCATGTAGAGACCAAAGGACTTGAACATTTTTTCAGTTTGTGTACACTGAGATATTTTTCTGTGCTTATGAAACATGAGCAAACTGCAGTACAACACCCAATAATATCTTAGTTATTAAATCTTTTAAACAGGAGTGGCCTTTTGTTTTCTCATTATTTATGTCAAGTAAGTGTATCTGTTCAGGTAATCATGCTAAGTAACTACAGAGGAATGTAAATGATATTTCTTGATACACTGAATAGCAGCCTCGGAATATAAATGATATTTATGAGGAAGTTGGGAGTGCTTTAAATATTGTGAAACCGCTTACTTTGACACATTGGGGATAATGATGCTGAAACACCAGGCTCTTCGTAAACTGTTTAATGGCAACAATTTTCTAAATCAAAGCAATCTACGCTTCCCCATTTACAATTTCATTTCTAAGTACTCAAGTCTCATAAAGGGGTTTACAACACTGAGTCTTTAGCTTCTGTGAATAGTTATCTAGCAGTGATGTAATAGAATTATCTTCAGTTGAATATTTTCTCTTAAAAATTATAAGGATTTTTTTTGGCTATCTTTTATGCACAAATCGAGTGCTAACAGATGCAAAATTTATTTTTAAACTGTGTTAGGGGCTGAAAAAGCACATTTTGTGGAGGTGTCATTTGATGCTTTGAATATATTTTAGATTTTAATAGTAAAATGCTTTTAAAAATTGCAGTGCTGGTCTTTTTGTGCTGGGAAATTATACAGATGAGAGACTGGACACACAACTGCTCCTATTGTATCTTTGTTCTTCGAGTAGTAACAATGTCACAGTTCTACCTGCATGGTCACTCTCACTGCTGACCTTTCCTGACTGGGTGGTTTTTAGGAGCAGGCTCATTATTTGTTGTTATTATTATATCAATGAATATGGGTGATGTGAGTTTCATAAAGCTGAGACCACTTCCTGACTGCTTTAGATGATCCTTCCTCAAGACATGCAGTTGTGTGTCTACACACACATCAGTTTTAGCTGGAAAGTAGTCGTTTTAGACCGCACCTGTAATTCACCTCAGTTCACACTGTCCGTTAGGGCTGAACTGTTCCCTGCAGAGCTCTCTGTAATGTACCTGGACTGTTACAGGGGATATTCTCACCGCTTTTCCCTAGAGGATCTGCCATATTCTCACATCTCACTGTCAGGTTTGTTTTTTTTCCTCGTACTCAACCAAAATCTTCCTTTTTAAGAAAACTTGCTGCTTTCCATTGGAAAGAGACTACTTTGTTTGCTCATATTGTCACTTGTCTGCTCTGTTGGCACGAAAAGTACAGTAAATCCATTTTAAACCGTGTTTGGACATCTTGCAAAACAGCAAGGTTTTTTACATTGTGAAGTCTTATATCAATGTTCTTCTGAGTAGAAACACACAAACTTGGGTAATATAAAATATGCATCATATTTATCTAAGACAAGCTGGATGCAAGTGTCTAATGCCTGTGTTGCATTAACACTTGGAAGTGAAGATTTCTGTCTACAACTCCTCTTTACCCGTCTGCTTTCTTCCATCCCACAGCTGGGAGGTTATTTTTAAATTGTATGTTTAGTATTTGTGAAGACTTCTAATGGGCATAAACAGACTCTGACTGAACCGTGTGCATTTAATATCACCCATAACATGGATTAATATCCAAGCTGTATGTGTCTATTGTATGTATGTGTCTATGTAAACATATTCCTCCAGGTCATCCTCCTCCCTTTCTCTGAAGGGCAGTCAAGGTCTTGCTGTAGAAGTTACTTCCCTGACAGAGGAGGTTTTTCCGCATGACCTGACCTTGCAGAGGAGGCACGACTGCGTCTATTTTCTCTTTAGTCAGAATATGCATCTTCACTGGCGAGAAGTGTTAAATCTTAATTTAATATTTTAAGTAAGAAGTCATGAGTATGCAGGTGTGGAATTGCTGTTGTTTAAGCTAACAAGAATGGATGGGGACCTCTGTGGAGATGACCTTGTGTTGGTTTTCATTCATACTTAAAAGTAAAATATAGGATGTTCATCTTTATCAATTGCATGTGAACTTAAAAATGTTACCAGGTATTGCCAGGCTGAATGAAAGGGAAGAAAGATTTTTTGGGGAGTTTGGTTAGGGGGCACAAATTAGGATTTTTTATTCCTGTAATATTTTTTGGAGTCATTAAGACTAGATAATGTAATATTTTTAGGTAAATAATGACTTAACACAGGACAAGAGTGATGATTGGCCTGTGGTAGTGCTGGACATAATAAATGAGACAGTCGCTCCCACCCCACACAGGTCAAAGAGCTGATTCCCAGTTTCAGTAGTTTTCAGAGTCCCTAATGTGATCAGTTGATATTCTGCCTACGCTGGTGAGCGGTGACGTGAGCGTTGGAGATCACCCAGCCTTGTTGTGATATGACAAGATAAATCTTTATGGAGAGATCAAGGAGGGAGGGGGATGTTCCTTTCTGTCCTTCTCAATCCTTCATTGTCAGGCTTCAACACTCCTCGGATTCAAATGCATTCTTACAGAGAAAAATGGTGGGTCAGTTTGTATTTAGCTCCTTGAGCTCATCTTTTTCTTGTGTAAGAGCTTTTGTGTGGGTTTTTAATTAGCAAATCAGCAGAACAGGAAGTTTGTCAAACCTCTGTTTTTTGTTTTTCCTTTTTTATTTTTTTTAAGGGTTTGAAAATATTATTTCTTAAATCCATGCTGTGAAAGACACACTATATGGTTTTGTACTTGGCTGGAATTACTGCCTAGATGGATGTATCGCTGTTTGCATTCTTTGAACGCTGACTGTGCCCGTATTCTACAATTTGTCTTGCTTAGTCCAATGTCAGTTCGTTTCTAGTCATTGCTAGGCGAGAAGATTGTCCTGTCTGTGTATCTGCATTTCTGACAGCGGCAGCCTGCTAACTGCAGTGTGTCCCATTCCTCATTCATCCAGAGGGAATTTTTATCTGCTGCATTTCAGTTCCTTGGGGAAACGCCGTGTGGGTACACGTGAACTTCACAGCACCATTAAAACAAAGTGAACTGAGCGCAGGTTTATTAAGGGATGTTGTAGAAACTTCAGGCACGGTAGACGTTCTTCTATGGTGTGGGGCAGGCAGACGCAAAATGAACTTTAATCACTTCAGATTAATGGAAATTATTTTCTCAACTCATGTCATAACAGTGAACATCAGCAGTCATGCATTCTTTCTTTATCACTTACTGAGGAGGATGACTATATGAAACGAATGTAATACATTAATATCATCTGCTCAACAGTGCAGTGACAGTAAGTAAGTAAGTGCCTTACATTGTAATGAAATAGTAAAAGAATCTGAGTTCTTGTGAAATAAAAGACTTTTTCTTTTTCTGTTGACATTTTTGAAGCAGTGGTAAGTGTATTAGTCGTGTGGTAGCAAAAGAGGCTTTTTTAATCTTGCCTAAAATCATGTCAGAAATCTCTAACACAGTGCTTATAGAACAACATACCCAGGTGGTCTTCCTTTGCATGTGATATTTTGTTTTGTACCTCTGATTTCCCTTACCACTTTGACTTCATGCAACATTGATAGAGCGCTCTCAGAAAATCTTTTTCTATAGGAAAGTTTTTAACTGCAGAAGTGTCTTTCTGAGAACAGGTAGTTCATGAGCTTTTTCCTGTTGCTGTTTTGACTCTCTATTCCTTTTTAATCTTTGCAGATTTTGCATAATCCTTACAGAGCTGTGTTTCAGATGTGCCTTTAAAGGATTCAGGCTTTTTAGGGCTTTAAGTTGAGGGCATTTGTGTATACCCCTCATCTGCTGCAGCTGAATGAAACGGCAGGAACCTGGGTAAAGCATTCCTAGAGCTGTAAACTGCCAGGTATAGGAGTGGGAGTGCAAATTTATTCCAAAAAACTCCAGATCAATACTCTTAGAGTATGGGTGTTGGAGAAATTAATTCAGATCTGTCTATATTTTTCATTTACAAAATAATAGAACTGTTGCTTTTTGTTTAACTAATTGATGTGCAGATTTCATCACTGTGAAATCCCAAAATCTTGAGCAGCTGATACTGCGTCCCAAAGCCAGACACTCAAAACTGGATTTGAGCAATGACTTTAATCTCCCATCTGGTGGCTGGACTTGTCGTGAGCTCTGAATGTCAGCCCAGCTGAGGTTGTCTGCAGCCCTTCTGGGGTGTGGACAGGGGCTATCCCAAGAAAAACAGAATTAAAGAAGTTGCATTGAATTCTCTCAAACATGGTAGAAATGCTCACTTCAGAACAGTGCAAGTAAGCATTGACTTATTTAAGGAGATATTCGAAGTAGCACTTCTCTTTTTTAAAAATGTTATTTTTTAATACAAAAGACTAGTAAGGAATGTGTATCTCTGGGATAATCAGCAACAGAAGGAACTGAGAAAGATAAAACACCGTCAGCTCTACCAGCCCTCTTCTCTAGAAGGTATTTGAAAAGGAGGTGTATAGACAGGATGCTGCAACAGGACACAACAGGAGAGAGCATCATTAAAACAAAAGAGTTCTGAGCACACAAACTCAGCGAGAAGATAAAACCTTGAGGCTATGGAAGCTGAAATAAGCATAAGGAGAATTAGGAAAGGGTGGAGGGAGAGGGAGCCACACAGTTCCTTTAGCTGGTAAACAGAAGTGGTGAGAGCGGCTTTCTGTGTGCTCGTGGAGTTCTGACAGGTGTTAATTCTGGAGGAATTGCTCCAAAGCTGCTGATGTGTGGATGCCATTTCCAGATACCTCATTAACTGCTGTCCAGGTTAAGTGCTGATGTTCACTAGTGTAAATCCAGCCATGCAGCTGATGGATGTAATTGGTTCGTAATGCGTTTTAGCTGGTGTGTTCAGCAGGAAAAAAAGAAAAAGGAATAATTTTTAGTGGGACAGTTGTAATTTTGAGTATTGCGTTCTGAAGTATAGAATAAATAGCTCCTTGAAGAGGAGGATGATGAAGTATCCAGCTGGTAGAGACATACTGTTCACTTTAACAGAAGTCCATGGGTTGTGTGTCGTAGCACAGAAGCAGCCATGAATTTCTTGGATAATCATGTATAAATAAATATTGTTCAGTTTTATTGTATTGCTGCCCTTTCTTCCATTGCCTGAAAGGAGGGAGATGCTGGGCACCCTTTCCCAGTGACAGAAGGACAGGTAAATCCAGCACCTCCACTTGAAGCAGTAAAGAAACTGCTTAATCACGCTGGCTACCAAACTGACGTCGCAGTGCTTCCATCTCCTTGGTCACTAGCTGGCATCTACCATGTCTTCTGCTAGTTGCAAGCAGCAACAGAACCTGGGAGTGCACTTCTTTCTGGGATAAGAACTGTATCTGTCTTTGCAAGGCAAAAAAAATAAAAACCGAAAGTGTTGAGAGTGTGAAAAATAATGGAAAGTTTCCAAAGTGGTGTTCAGTTCATTGTTTGCTAGTTGGGCCCGAGAGAGCATCCACTATCTCCTTCAGTTGATTATGCAAATATGAATAAATACGTGAATACCTATTCCTACTTTTTATCCTCTGTAATCTAATGTCTCCCCTGACACAATACTCTCAAATTATCTTCAGTGAGTAATGACTCGCATTTAGCGTTTTATACCAAACTGTCATATAGATCATTTTCTGTAATACTTTACATAAATTAGGAAGCCTCCCCCATGGAATGTGTATGGCTGCTAGAGAGTTTTTTACAAGATTAAAAGTGCAAGCAACACAATTCTGGTGTAATTTGGAAACCCACGAACGGAATAAAATGGTAAACTTGGAGGTTACAGTGAATTACAGTGTCATTAGTCAAAACCACTCAGGGAGTCATTTGGCTTGCCCAAAATATGATGATTTTCTTTGGCGGTGTAATCTGGTAACTCATAGTCGTTATCCTGTTAGTTGTTACTCAGCAGCCGTTCTAGGTCTGTCTGGAACCTAAGAGCTGACCTCTGTGCAGAAAATACCGATGAGAGCCCTGCGTTGTCTGGGGACACTGGGCAGCCACAGAGGCCACGGTGACAGCGCGGTGCTGCGGTCACTCGGTTCCCATGGGCTGAGCAGGGGCAGGCGGCAGCGGCTGTGCTGAGCACACGGCGCTGTCTGCGCTCGAGGTGCAGCACCTACCGATACGAGCGTTTTCTGGAGCAGAGCACCATTCAGTATTTTTCCCATACAGAGAAATGTGGCTGAATCATATGTTCCTTTGGGAGCAAGTAGGATTTTTGTTTCATGTAATTATAATTTTAGCAACTCTCAGTGCTAGGCTAAACTTTATTGCTCATTTTCTCTGTTGGAAGTTGAGTATACTAAATGGGACACACACACACAACACCTCCAATTCAGTATTTTCTAAACCTTCAAATATGTTAAGTACTATAAGCTAATTTTCAGTTGTTCTGTGCTTTTTACAATTCATGGGACTCATTTTCACAGCACAAATACAAGCAGGGGAAGGATGAGGATGTTCATACTTAATTGTGGGGTAAATGATATAATTGAATGTCTTGTCCTGGATTATGAAAAGTAAATGAAATCTTGAGGTGTCCAGAGTATGTTTTGTTCAAAAGGCTGCTGTTTACACTCATTCTGAAATGGGAATTGTCTGAGAATTTGCTGCCTGCGGATGCTTTATTCCCATGAATAGCAGGCTGATGATAAATGCTGAGAACTGAGCAATTGTGGTTTTTTTGTCTGAATAAGCTTTTAATCGTAGGAGATCAATGCTTTTCATTTCTAAGAAACTGCTAAGTCTTTGGTGATTTTTGAGACTGGATAAAATGCTGAGTGATAGAAAGACTTCAAGGTACAAAGTACAGGGTTCTTTTTAAAAACACCACATAGGGAAATGCTAACTTTTCTTCAACTATAAACAAAGTGCAATTTAAATAAGTTCACAGTAACTGTAATACATTAGGGAGTGTTACTGGTAATACATGGAGTCGGTTTGTTACCATTCGGTGTTTCTCAGATGTGGGGTCAACATGAACTGGTACCGCAGAGACGGTGATTTGTGTGGGCAGCTGACTGAGAGCTTTCAAGAGTGGAATTTGGTCTGATTATTGAGCTTAGCTGGTGACCTTGGTTTTTCTCCAGTTAATAGCGCAGTGTCTTTAAAATAAAGACATAACACTTTTACCCAAACATAAATAATAGGGCAACATAAAATGAAGAAAAGCATGCCGAGATAAAAATAAATCTGTAGTCTGAGATAGCTGGTAATGCGCCTAAGCTAAATAGAGTACAGGTTTCAGACAGGTCATATTTTGCAGTTGCCAACAGTGCACTGAAAGCATTGATTGATGAGCTCTGAATGCTGCTAGAAGACTTGAGCGGTCTGTTCTGTGCTTCTGCTGAACATCATCACCCCACAGTGCAACCAGCAGCAGTGACTCCCTGACCCGGTGTCGGAAGGTACGGCCTCAGCAGCTCCGTGCTGGTCGGTTACAGCAGAGGAGAGGGGTCTGTCCCACTTCTGTCTGTCCATCCTGTCCTCCTGACAGGTGCTGCCATTCCACAGGTGGGAGAATCTGGTTTCTTTATGAATAAGCCCTTTGGCATACATGGGAAGACATTGCTTCTAAACCAGATGACAGGGACATAAAATGGCCATGAAATCAAAGAAGAGTTAGTGAGAGGTGTAGACAAATGTTTGTAACGCTGGTATTTAGAAAAGGAATGTAAGAAGGAAAAAAGATGGCACAACCAGTTAGAACAAATTTTTGTGTGATACAAGCAGAATAACTGTTCTTGTCTTGGAAAGGAAACCAGTATAACATGGTGAGAAATTCTGTTGATACATGAGCAGTGGCTATCAGAAGCCGTTTGTAACAGTTTTATGTGCAAGAGAATACAATATAATTTCAAATTAGTTGTTTCCTTTTAAGAAACTTATTCAGGAGAAAGAATTCAGTTTTTCATCTACTTTAAATGTCAGGTTTCACAATTTTAATCAAGCATCTAGACTCTAGGAAAAATATTACTCTAAGGGATAGACTCAGATGTAGATACCGAAGCTGAGCGTTGCATTGGCCTTTTCTCCTAATCCTGGTGTAATAAAGTTCTGACTCCTGATGGTGACTTTTGTGGTACCTGGCACTCCAAAGGGGAGTGAGGAGGCAGCTCTAGCCGTCCTGCTGTCAGCTCCTCCTCTTTATTACATTGCGTTTATTTTCCCTTCTGTTCTTTCTGTTCACCTTCTCGTGCTCAGTGGCTGCACTGGTCCATTCAGAAGCAATCTCATACTCATGTGTGGCACCGCCCAGAATGCAGAGTTTGCTGCTCGAGCTCGCTGCCCCAAGGAACAAAGTTGCTATCCCAGACCGTGCCTGTGCCTGGCAGCAGTTTCACAGAACTGTGGGTTGTTTAATGCCAGATGCATCACAGGTTGTCAGAAGTATTGACGAAGTTTGAAAAGTGCCTTTATGTGCCTCAGTTTTGTACTAATGAATTCTTGTGTGCTCTTGCACTCCCATCCTTTCTGTGTACCCTGTTCCTTAATAGCTCCCAACTGTTATCCTGGCAATAGGAGGGGTTTATTACCTGCTGTGTCATCGCCAGGAGGTGATATTTCACAGTGATAATACAGCTCTCATGAAATGTGACTTTTGGGAGACAAACTGGATCAGGCCATCTGAATTCTCCTAGGAGCATTCATGTTTAGCTTTTCCTGTTTATATCACTACAGAGGAAGAGATAAAAATTTATATTGCTTTTAAAAAGAGATTAAAAGTATTATGAGTGTGACTGCTTTCCAGGGGATGAGGAAGAGGGGAAATAACAAGAGTTTTAGGTGATGGAAGAAAAAGCAGAAGGCAAAGAGGAACAGCAGGAGAGGAGGGCTGGTTCAAGAGAGCATCAGGAGAGGTGGTGTTGAGGGAGGAAAAGAGCTTCACTGTGAATGGGGATAAAATCTGTCCTCCCAACTGCACGTGCAGATGTTGAGCCTGTCTTGCTGAATCGAGTCTGTGTTTCGCATGGGGTATTTGCCTTGTCAAATAGGAAGCAATGAATCTGCTTTTAAGTGCAAGAAATATTTGATAACTGTACTGCTCTCTTTTGCTTGGCCTGAACTGCATTTGACAGGATCACAGCGGTGTCTAAAAGGTTCTGTCTGAGATTGTATTACAAACCGATAGCACAAAAAGCCGCAGGGTCACCGCAACATAGCGAGAAGTTCAGGGGCTGGGATATTGTCTTGCAGTGCGGAGAAGTTGAATTTATCTTTGACTTGCCTCACCTGGAATAGCTTCCTCTTTCTCTTGTTCAATTCATATTTTATTAACCGTGTAGTATGGAACAGGTCCAACAGGCGAGAGGAAAAAAGAGCCCATTCCTGACCCAACAGTTGCAGCTTCGATAAATTCGCATTTTCAGACAGAAATTCCCCAGTGAATCAACGTGAACTCCATAGTCACTGGCCCTCGGTGACTCAAAAGTCAGGGGTGCATCTTACATTTTTCGACCTGATCTTCTACGTCAGGTTTTACAGCCTCAGCTACTCTCTTGACTTGTCCTTGGAAACACAGTGCCTGCTGAGTAGTTTTATGGGCAAGGTTATCAGGATACAGAAGTTTACTCAGTCAGGAGATTATGGTGGTGCTTTTTATTCTTTGTGACTTCTTGCTCTCTAGAAGATGCCACTGCCAGTTAGAAAGTCGCTGTACTCAGGTGAAAATCTCTGTTCTTGAACCAGGAAGCAAAAGCAAACAAGAGTATGACTGCTTTTATTCCAAATACAAGGCTGATTCAAAATTCAGAACTTCGAATTGAAATGTAATAAAAATGAGAAGGATGGGATTTGTTAATTAGATTACTCTTTGACATCAAAATCACTTGCAAAAGGAACAGTATGTTTCTACCTGGGAAATTGAAGTTGGATCAAGATTATATTTGAGCATTTTTATTTAAGAAAATAAATTCTACAGAATATAATCCATATATAATGTAATCCAGGAGGACCTGCCTTGCTCTTAGAAGCTTTGGCTTGAGAGCAGAAGGACCTCATTAAAGATTGCTGAACATTTTTTCCTCATTTTGCTACTTCCCTACTGATAGTTTTATTACTTTTTCCCTGTGGTGCTTGACAATGCGTGTGTTTTGTGTAGTGCATTACTAAGCATAATAGGAAAGCGTGCGGGGAATAAAAAGAAGTTACTCTTGAAGCATCCATAACATCAGCTAATTTGTGTATGAAATCTGCCAGTAACATAAAGAAACTAAGCAGTCGTGTGCTTCCAAAGACACTTCTGCATTTTGGTTATGCAATTCCAGAAAGAAATCTTTCATCTCGTTGCTGAGCAGGGCCAGAAGCAGCTGCAGTGGGATAGGAAGGAGGACGGGAGGAACACTCGCGCTGTGCTGGGTGATGCTGATCAGCTGTAGAATCCCTTGGATAAGTCCCTGTCTTGATCATGTCGCTGTTTCCTCCTTTGCCTGTTTCTTTGGCATTCTGGCTTGGGCCGTGCTAAATGCCCGTTGCTGATGTCTAAAGGCTTATACGCTCTCCTAGGACGTGTGGTCCCATTGGTTAATACTAAACCTCACAGAGAATTATCACCTCCACCCTGTGACCTTTAGAATGGAATTTTGCAAGTAAAACTGTTTCTACCCCAGGAAGAGGTTGTAGTTATGCTGTCTAATACCAGGAGAAAATAGGGCCATAATCTACTCATATGTCCAGTCTTTGCAATCAAATCAAAAGTTTACTCCTCACCTCTGTAAAATTCTCAATTGAAGAAGTGGCACAGATAATGGATGGCTTTGCCCTGAGCCCAAAGGAAATGATGCGTTCTGTGTGAGCCCTGAACCTGTGGCCTTCAAGGGATCTGACTTCTGGGCCTCCCGTCTAAAGCATGCGCTGTGGTGCATCCCAGCATTCCCACAGCCCTTGCACAGATTTGCAGCATTGTGGTTAATAATTGAGTATTATGCCAGACATGGATTAGAGGCAAACATTAGTGAAAAATAGTAAAGGTCATTTAAACAGCAGGAAACAAGATTCTACAAATAGCATATGTCTGGCAGCTTTGCTAAGCCACGTCTCGGAATAAATTGGTGTTAAAAGCCCACTGGATGTCCGTCAAAGTCTGTGAATTCACTGTGAAAATCCCTCGTTGGCTGTGTACATGTTGTCACCATGTGCCGCCTTCCTTACGTGATGGCCTGTATTTCTGCTGAAGTGTAACATTACATGAGAAGCAATCTCATGCACCTGTTAAGAGATGCTTTCACTTATCGGCATCTCCCCTTTCTTACACTGACTGAATTGGGGTTGAAATAGAAACAAATTCTTCTTCCTTTACATGCTTTCTTTATTCAACAAAATAATTTACTTGAGAGACTGTAGTTGCTGTTTTGTCTTGGTTAACAAAGGTTAAAGTGAATTTTCTCTTTCCCATTTTCTGTTCTAATTTCTGGGCTTCTCTGCTCTCTCTCACTCTGCTGTCACTGCTGGCTCCCAGGGCGGACTAAGGGAACTCAGCGCTCCCGTTAAGTGTCCTGGAAACAGAGGAGGTGCAGTTGTTCTGGTCACCGGTCCCTCAGAGACAGTCCACAACATCAGGCCTTTCTCTTGTAAAAATCCTGCATTTGCCTAACTGGAAAACAGTCTGAAAAAAACCCCACAAAAACAACACATGCAAACATTTTACAGTTCAGTCAACCCAAGTCTGAAATAGGTTTCATGATCATGGCAACGTCATTCTCAGCAACCACAGTTTCATTAGCAGCCTAAATATTCAGAATTTAGTTGTTACTGAGCAGGCCTGTGGCTGATTTGTTCCAAATACCACGTATACCTGGCTTGATGAATTGGTGCTTGATTGGTGTTTTTCAGAGTTGGTGCTGAGTTCTTCTGAAATGAAGCTATGGCCATAGGTGCGGAGCACTTCTGAAAATCAAGTCTTTGTGCATCCTTTTTCCACTTTTATTTCATTTTATGGACCGAGTACTAGATTTTGTATGAACAAAATAAACTCCTACTAAATATTCACGATCTAGTATTCATTACTTTAAAAACAGATCAATAAAAAGGTGACCAGAATGAAAAATCCTCAGACGTGCAAGAACTCTTGCAAGAGAAAGCCCCTTTTCTTGCTCGTACTGCTTAATTCCTACATGGTGATTTCATGGTGATTTTTTCCCCTTGATATTATTCTTAATTAAGCCTCAAAAAAAAAGACTGAATATGCCTTTTGGGGCTAAACTCAATTTAATTAACAATATATCCTACCAGATTTCTTGGATACTGTTACACTTTTGCTTCTTGCCTGTAAGACACATTTCTTGTTTGTGTAGTTAACAGATTAAATAAAACCGTAAAAGGGTTATATTTTTAACTCCAGAGTTTTCTTACCCCCACATGCACCTTCTAATGTTGAAATTAAGCAGCAGGGAGATTTAGGCTGAGTGTTTCAAGGCCGTTATAGTTAGCTGTACCTCTGAGATCCATTCGGCACTGCAATGCTAACAGAGCACTTAATCTGCGTCACGGCAAAGACTCGAGGGTGCGTGCCCAACGGAAGGCATTTATTTACCAAATTAAAAGCACAGCAAGTAAAGGCTAGGGTGGTATTTAAGCATATTTTATCGACTCCTGTTCTGCTTCTGTTTACTAAAGTTCTCACTGATGGAAGATGATGGATGAGCTGATTGCTTGGCTTTCAAAAAGGTGAAATGCCTCTTCTCTGATTTATTTTTCTTGCATTGACAAAACGGCTTTTGGTGCGGTTGGAGAGTGTCCAAGCCCAGCGAAACACGTGGAGGCCTGGCAGCCTCTCTCACTGCTCTGTCCCACGTGAGCTTGGGTCTGGCTCATCGTGGAGATTCTGACAGATCTCAGATTTAATGTCAAGTCCAGTGTTCAAACCAATTACAGACCTGTATAAATCTATGAGCTCGCCCGTGGATAATAAAAAGATTGTGTATCTTGTTCTTGACTTAAATGAAGCTATGCAGCTTCATACCAGACAGGGATCTGGCCCAGAATGTCTGTGCTCATATGATATGCAGTTATGTACACAAGTATGTTCCCAAATCTTACCTAAATATTATTTGATAAGAGTACCTGGTGTGTCACACTCCTTTGGATACGTGCATTGACTTTTGGGTGTTGTGAATCTGCTGAAGTTTTTATTTGGATGGTCATGGGCTTGGCTGTGCCCACAGGTTAGATTTCTCACAATATATTAAGGAGCTTTCTGATTAAGAAAATTACTTAAAATGTGTCATAATACAGCACTGTGAAAATGTGATGAGGTTAATCATATCAAGGGCTTATTTTCCAAACTCGTGTATTTAAATTCAGCCTAAGGTACCACCACTAATTTTTCTGCACGAGCAAGAGCAAAGACTGTAGCTTATCTTTTACACTAAACGTCTATGTCTCATTTGAAAGATGAGTAGATGGAATTGAGGTATGTTCAGCTTCTGTGAAACCTATAAAGTATATGTTAAACACGTGTGAGGTCTAGCATTTCAGTGTTCCACAATGCTTACGTATCTCTAGTGAGTCTTTTTTGTATGGAAATGCAGATTCTATTCTAGATACCTAGTTTATCTCCTTCTCATTTCAAATATCACACTTTGCCATGGTTTTGGCTATTGCCTACAGCTTTTTTGTCAGTTCCTTTTCAGACACTGATGTTCACTGCAAGGCTACACCAGCGCTGTCAGACTTGACAAATAAATCTTCAAGTCTTGGAACAAAAGGGCTTTCAATCATAGAGCTGCGATAAACACGCGAGGTTAATAATGCTGCTTTTCTTAGGGAGATGACTCAAACAGCAGTGGAGTAACAAGTGATTTTTATCATCTTGCAGATAGGGAAAGGATATTGTTCATAGAGCAGTTGAACTCAGTACTTCAGTAATTCCACATTCTCCTTGGTGCTTTTCATAAAAGATATGGAAAGAAAAGAGCTGTCAGGGCTGAGGGCAGTCCAAAACCACTTTGTGGTGGTTTACTGGACGCCGGGTGTCAGGTGCACTGTGTGTGTGTGCTTTTAAATATGTGAAGGTAAGTGTAGGCTAAGAGATTGCAAGAGATGCTGTTTCTTTCCTCCTAATGTTGAAATTTGTTAGAACTAATAGTTTATTTTTGAATGGCATGTGTTATCGTCTGGCCAAGCACGTACAGAAGCGACACATTTTATTTATTGTTTTTTATTTTTTTTTACCTTTCTGCATGAAATCCTTAATTCTGTGACTTTTCCAAAAGGTCCACGTTGTTGTGCTGGAGTTTGTGTGAAATTCACTTCAGTTCACCTCCCGTCAGTCTCTCTCAGTTCAGCACTCCCGTGGGTGCTCCAGGGCTGGATGTCTGCACATCCTGTGCTGCTTGTGGTGTCCTGAGCTGCCCTCAGAACACAGCTGGAGCTCTGGGGTTGGTCGTGTGTGACATTTACAGAGTTCTGGCGTCTCGCTGAAATGCACCTTCTTTTTGTTACTTAACTTTCTGGTTTGTTGAGGAGACCCGAAGTACTTCTGTGATTGAATTCTCATTATTGGTGTCTGAGGATACCGGGTCCTTGCAGAAGCTGTTGGAGGAAGTAGTGTGAGGCCATTGGCAGCCGTGTAATCTGTGTTGATAGTTCTCAGTGGAAATGTCAGTTACAAAGGTGGCTGCAGATTCCCAACTTTGAAAACAAAACCAAGCAAACAAACCAACAGGACCCAAACAAACCCACAGTAAAAATCCCCCCTCAAATCCTTATTTTCCAAAATAGGTGTTCTTGGCCCTTCTACCTATTATTTGTTCTCTCTGTGGTGCTCATTTCCTTTCTCACTGCTATAATAGCTTTCGTATTCGGTATGCTGTAGTTTCCAAACATCATTAAATTACAGTATGCTGTGTTAAGCAATACAAGTCATTGTACTGACAAGAGAGCTTTACTTTGAAGAGATTGCAACATAAAAAGCACAGAGAATGAAGAAAAAGTGCCATTTTACAGAGCAGAAACTGAAGCTCAGAGACAAGGTACTTGCTCAAACCCGCATTCACATGCTCCTTGGCTAAAGCCAGAAACTGAAACCCCATCCCTCTGCCTCATACATGAGGCCTCTGTTGGGTCACATTTTCTTTCTTTTTCTGAAATACTTCAAAAATATTATATTTATTTATGGAGCTTTCCAACGTTGGAAAAATACAGAAAGAAGCAAATATTACTGACGCTTAAAAGGAAAATAAAATTAAATGGAAATCGAGTATGCTGTAGTACTGGCGAATACTTGAACTGATAGTGGAGGAAGGGGAAAAGGGTGGATGATTTTTATGCCTTCAAGGTGTTTATATGCCAGTAGAAAGGTTTACCTACAGGAGAATGTAGTTGATACACATAAATGGATAATTGATTCAACTGTAGATTGCCAGTATGACCCAAAAGTGCATGTTTGAAGCATGAACAACTTGCTGCAGAGCCAACAGCTGTAAATCTTTTTAGGTCTTTAACAAGACAAAAGCAGTCAAAGCCTAAAATGCCCTTCTCTTGGAAAAGCAGCAAGGAGCAGGATATGGAAAAGATTTTTCACAGAGTAGCATGTGATTCAGATGGAAAATGTCAGGTTTTGAAAATTATTAATCTTTGTGCGGCACAGAACTGTCAGCTGTAGGAGCATTTAGCGTAGGAGGTTCTTGAGAAAGAGTATTTTCTTATTTCCCCCTCCCCGTTTTTCTCTTTTGCTTTGTTCTGGGGCTCTTTTGTTTCTCCCCCAGCAGCAGCTGGATCCACAGGCCGTGCACCTTCCTGACTGGGACAGTAGGTGCCAGGTACCAAAAGTTACAGGAAACTGGGGGGAGATGGTGGTAGCTCGGTCAATCACACTTGAATGTTACAGCCCTGGATTCTGATTCACCGTGAAGGGAAATGTAAGAGAGGGTGAAATTATTTAAGAAAGTGGTAAGCACGTGTATGAGAAATTATTCTGTGCCAAATTATTGCAGAAATGTGATTTTGGTAGGGGCTGCTCAAGGGGCTGCCCAAGCTGTGACCTGCAATGTCTTGGATTGTTCTTTTCTGCTGGTAGTGGGTAAGT